>NW_027440453.1:0-101450 GCF_031893055.1 Leptodactylus fuscus | reverse complement strand
ATTATACAGTCACCACTAGGGGGAGCTCACTACATACAGATTATACAGTCACCACTAGAGGGAGCTCACTACATACAGAATATACAGTCACCACTAGGGGGAGCTCACTACATACAGAATATACAGTCACCACTAGGGGGAGTTTACTTCATACAGATTATACAGTCACCACTAGGGGGAGCTCACTACATACAGATTATACAGTCACCACTAGGAGGAGCTCACTACATACAGAATATACAGTCACCACTAGGGGGAGCTCACTACATACAGATTATACAGTCACCACTAGGAGGAGCTCACTACATACAGATTATACAGTCACCACTAGAGGGAGCTCACTACATACAGATTATACAGTCACCACTAGGAGGAGCTCACTACATACAGATTATACAGTCACCACTAGGGGGAGCCACTACATACAGATTATACAGTCACCACTAGGAGGAGCTCACTACATTCAGATTATACAGTCACCACTAGGGGGAGCTCACTACATACAGATTATACAGTCACCACTAGAGGGAGCTCACTACATACAGAATATACAGTCACCACTAGGGTGAGCTCACTACATACAGATTATACAGTCACCACTAGGAGGAGCTCACTACATACAGAATATACAGTCACCACTAGGGGGTGCTCACTACATACAGATTATACAGTCACCACTAGAGGGAGCTCACTACATACAGATTATACAGTCACCACTAGGGGGAGCTCACTACATACAGATTATACAGTCACCACTAGGGGGAGCTCACTACATACAGATTATACAGTCACCACTAGGGGGAGTTTACTTCATACAGATTATACAGTCACCACTAGGGGGAGCTCACTACATACAGATTATACAGTCACCACTAGGGGGAGCTTACTTCATACAGATTATACAGTCACCACTAGGGGGAGCTCACTACATACAGATTATACAGTCACCACTAGGAGGAGCTCACTACATACAGATTATACAGTCACCACTAGGAGGAGCTCACTACATACAGATTATACAGTCACCACTAGGGGGAGCTCACTACATACAGATTATACAGTCACCACTAGAGGGAGCTCACTACATACAGAATATACAGTCACCACTAGGGTGAGCTCACTACATACAGATTATACAGTCACCACTAGGAGGAGCTCACTACATACAGAATATACAGTCACCACTAGGGGGTGCTCACTACATACAGATTATACAGTCACCACTAGAGGGAGCTCACTACATACAGATTATACAGTCACCACTAGGGGGAGCTCACTACATACAGATTATACAGTCACCACTAGGGGGAGCTCACTACATACAGATTATACAGTCACCACTAGGGGGAGTTTACTTCATACAGATTATACAGTCACCACTAGGGGGAGCTCACTACATACAGATTATACAGTCACCACTAGGGTGAGCTCACTACATACAGATTATACAGTCACCACTAGAGGGAGCTCACTACATACAGATTATACAGTCACCACTAGGAGGAGCTCACTACATACAGATTATACAGTCACCACTAGGAGGAGCTCACTACATACAGATTATACAGTCACCACTAGGGGGCGCTCACTACATACAGATTATACAGTCACCACTAGGGGGAGCTCACTACATACAGATTATACAGTCACCACTAGGGGGAGCTCACTACATACAGATTATACAGTCACCACTAGGGGGAGCTCACTACATACAGATTATACAGTCACCACTAGAGGGAGCTCACTACATACAGATTATACAGTCACCACTAGAGGGAGCTCACTACATACAGATTATACAGTCACCACTAGGAGGAGCTCACTACATACAGTATATACAGTCACCACTAGGGGGAGCTCACTACATACAGATTATACAGTCACCACTAGGAGGAGCTCACTACATACAGATTATACAGTCACCACTAGGGGGAGCTCACTACATACAGATTATACAGTCACCACTAGGGGGAGCTCACTTCATACAGATTATACAGTCACCACTAGGGGGAGCTCACTACATACAGATTATACAGTCACCACTAGGAGAAGCTCACTACATACAGATTATACAGTCACCACTAGGAGGAGCTCACTACATACAGATTATACAGTCACCACTAGAGGGAGCTCACTACATACAGATTATACAGTCACCACTAGGAGGAGCTCACTACATACAGATTATACAGTCACCACTAGGAGGAGCTCACTACATACAGATTATACAGTCACCACTAGGGGGAGCTCACTAGATACAGATTATACAGTCACCACTAGGGGGAGGAGCGCACTACATACAGATTATACAGTCACCACTAGGGGGATTTTTGCATTATATTCAGATTATAGTCATATTTGTATATATATTCCTGTTTCCTTAGTCTGACCCTTGTTGATCACTCTAATCCCCTCCTCCGGGGACAGGACCACTTCTGATCTTGATTGATCTCTTCTCTGCTTGTTTCTTAGCCTCAGATTTGGGTGTCGATGGACGTCTCGGACCCTCCACAGTCGTCTTGGATCACACCAGTGGTTTTGAGGGGTTGTTATTGGTGGATGATGACCTCCTGGGGGTGAGTACACATCCTTGCCCCTCCCTGCTGATCTCCTGCTGCGGCTGACACTGATCTCTCCCTGCAGGTGATTGGACACAGTAACTTCAGCTCCATCAGAGCCACCACCTGCGTCTTTAAAGGTGAGCTGTGTGGACAGGGGATGCCGAGCGCCCACGACTCCCATCATTATACAGTGAGACTACAACTCCCAGCATGTCCTACTCGGCCTTGTCTTGCAGGTCGGTGGCTGTACGAAGTTCTGATCTCCTCGCAGGGCCTCATGCAGATCGGCTGGTGCACCCTGAGCTGCCGCTTCAACCAGGAGGTAAGTCGTGATCCGGCGCTGTGGGGGGGGGGCACAGGGGACAGGTTACAGTGTCCCTTCTCCATACACAGGAGGGGGTTGGCGACACGCCGGATTCTTACGCCTACGATGGGAACAGGGTTCGTAAATGGAACGTGACCACCACCAACTACGGGAAGGTGAGCGTTGTAGGTGGGGGAGGGGTTGCCACGCAGGCGCTGTGTCTGACCTGTGTCCTGTCTCCTCACAGTCCTGGGCGGCCGGGGACATCGTCAGCTGCCTCATTGACCTGGATGAAGGATCCATCTCGTTCTGCTTGTAAGAGGGGCGGAGTCTGATGATAGTCCCGCCTGTAACTGGACACATCCCCTCACCGCTATCCTCTCTCTGCAGGAACGGCGTCAGTCTAGGCCCCGCCTTCAGCGATATCTCCCGCGGGGCCGCCATGGCCTACTTCCCCGCCATCAGCCTTTCGTTCAAGGAGTCCGTGGCATTTAATTTTGGCTCGCGGCCACTCCGATATCCTTCTCTGTGGACACAGCAGCCAAACAGTTAAGCATTGGTGGGTGAAAACCAAAATGGCTGCAGCCCCCACAGGACAAGGCTGGGGGGGGAGGGGCAGTGAGGTGTGTTACTAATTCCTTAATGATAGCGCTCACATATCCTGTGGAGGGGTACAGACCCCTACAAGACCCGCCCACAGGAGACCTGATCAAGGCCCAGAGGCTGCTGGGATACCTGCGCAACGTCCTAAGCACCGGCATAGATCTGCAGGTAACTCGGGGGAGGAGCCATGTCAGGTCACATGACACCCAGCGCGCTCCCCCCTCCACTGACTACTCTGTATATAACCTGTCTCTGATGTAATGGTTCCCCTGGCAGGAGGGACGGTTGCTGGACAAGGACCCCGCCACGTGGCAGCTGCAGGGCGAGCCCACCGTCCTCATCACCCTTGCACATATATTCAACCACTTTTCTCCGCTAATGGTAAGTCGCCCTGTAGCCTGGTATGGGGGGTCGCCATCTTATGGCCCCCCTGATCTGTCTCTCTCCGCAGTGTAAGGTGTACCTGGTGGAGGACGTCCTCATGAACTTCCTTCTTGGGATTCTGGAGGGGGGCGGCGCTGTTGGGGAGCACCCCCTCATTCAGCACCTCCTGGACCTCATGTGGCTGCTGATGGAGGTGAGTGTCCGCCTTCTGGTGGAGAATGCGGGCCGGCTCACATTTCTAATTAACCCTACATGTCCCGGCAGGACTATGAAGTCCATGAGTTTCTGAAGCAGCTGATGATGTCTTTGCTGCGGGCATATCGATTCTCGCCTATAGTGCCTGACCTGGGACTGCAGGTAGGTCTGTGACACGCAGGGTTAATTGTGCACTTCTCCTCCAGCCACAGTGACCGGCGCTTGTTCACACAGATTCATTACCTGCGGCTGACGATCGCCATCCTGCGGCACGAAAAATCCCGGAAATATCTGCTCAGCAACGTCCTGTATCCACCGGTCATGTGCACTGTATTACATGTGTGTGCAGGGGCGACGGTAGATCTTTATATGGGGTGGTATATATGTGACAGGATGAAGCGGTACATCTGCATATGGGGCGGTAGCTCTGGATATGGGGCGGTAGCTCTGCATATGGGGAGGTAGCTCTGCATATGGGGCGGTAGCTCTGGATATGGGGCGGTAGCTCTGGATATGGGGCGGTAGCTCTGGATATGGGGCGGTAGCTCTGGATATGGGGCGGTAGCTCTGGATATGGGGCGGTAGCTCTGCATATGGGGCGGTAGCTCTGCATATGGGGCGGTAGCTCTGGATATGGGGCGGTAGCTCTGGATATGGGGAGGTAGCTCTGGATATGGGGCGGTAGCTCTGGATATGGGGAGGTAGCTCTGCATATGGGGCGGTAGCTCTGGATATGGGGAGGTAGCTCTGGATATGGGGCGGTAGCTCTGGATATGGGGCGGTAGCTCTGGATATGGGGAGGTAGCTCTGGATATGGGGCGGTAGCTCTGGATGTGGGGCGGTAGCTCTGCATGTGGGGCGGTAGCTCTGGATATGGGGAGGTAGCTCTGGATATGGGGCGGTAGCTCTGGATATGGGGCGGTAGCTCTGGATGTGGGGAGGTAGCTCTGGATGTGGGGCGGTAGCTCTGGATGTGGGGCGGTAGCTCTGCATGTGGGGCGGTAGCTCTGGATGTGGGGCGCTAGCTCTGGATATGGGGCGGTAGCTCTGGATATGGGGCGGTAGCTCTGGATATGGGGCGCTAGCTCTGGATATGGGGCGCTAGCTCTGGATATGGGGCGCTAGCTCTGCATATGGGGCGGTAGCTCTGCATATGGGGCGGTAGCTCTGGATATGGGGCGGTAGCTCTGCATATGGGGCGGTAGCTCTGCATATGGGGCGGTAGCTCTGGATATGGGGCGGTAGCTCTGGATATGGGGAGGTAGCTCTGGATATGGGGCGGTAGCTCTGGATATGGGGCGGTAGCTCTGCATATGGGGCGCTAGCTCTGGATATGGGGCGCTAGCTCTGGATATGGGGCGGTAGCTCTGCATATGGGGCGGTAGCTCTGGATATGGGGCGGTAGCTCTGGATATGGGGCGGTAGCTCTGGATATGGGGCGGTAGCTCTGGATATGGGGCGGTAGCTCTGGATATATCACACCTGTGTCTGTTTATTGGCTGCTGTCCGCCATCTTGGTTTCTCCTTAGTCATGTGACTTGTAGATTTGATGTCCTTCGCTCGGTCGTCTTCTTCTTCATTAAGAGCCCACTGCGGGTGGAGGAGGCCGGCCTGCAGGAGCTGATTCCTACCACTTGGTGGCCCCACCGCTTCAACAAGGAGGTGAGCCGGAGCCTCGCGCCTCCTGTACAGGCCGCAGCCGCTTATTTCCACATCTTTGGATCTGACGGTTTTGTAAATTATTATTCTGTTTAAGGGAAGAGAAATCAAAGAACCGACAGAGGAGAGCGGCGAGGAGCGGCAGCGCAGGCGGGCGTACGAGCGGGGCTGCATCAGGCTAAAGAAACGCATCGAAGGTAGCCGCGCACTGTTAACCCCTTCTTACCCAGTGGGGCATCGGAGGCCGCCATGTAAGTGTCTTGTCTTGTGTTTCAGTGGTGGAAGAGCTGCAGGTGCAAATCCTGAGGCTGCTGCTGAACAACAAGGACAAGGGAGGGGTGAGTACAGCCTGCCCCAATACCCCCCCTCCCCCCAATCTGCTGAGCACTGAAGGGTTAATGTCTCCGCAGGGTGAAGCCTCTCGCTACATTTTCCTCAACAAGTTCAGGAAGTTTCTGCAGGAAAACGCCAGTAACCGTGGGGTGAGTGCAGCGGATGTAGGGTGACAGTGCGGGGCCGAGACCGAGCCGCGACACCACCACCTACTGACCAGTGCTGACTGTCTATTATTGGGGGCAGTTCTGTGCTCTCGGTGGTGTCGGTCTATTATTGGGGGCAGTTCTGTGCTCTCGGTGGCGTCTGTCTATTATTGGGGGCAGTTCTGTGCTCTCGGTGGCGTCGGTCTATTATTGGGGGTCAGTTCTGTGCTCTCGGTGGTGTCGGTCTATTATCGGGGGTCAGTTCTGTGCTCTCGGTGGCGTCGGTCTATTATTGGGGGTCAGTTCTGTGCTCTCGGTGGTGTCGGTCTATTATCGGGGGTCAGTTCTGTGCTCTCGGTGGTGTCGGTCTATTATTGGGGGCAGTTCTTAGCTCTCGGTGGTGTCGGTCTATTATTGGGGGTCAGTTCTGTGCTCTCGGTGGTGTCGGTCTATTATTGGGGGTCAGTTCTGTGCTCTCGGTGGTGTCGGTCTATTATTGGGGGCAGTTCTGTGCTCTCGGTGGTGTCGGTCTATTATTGGGGGTCAGTTCTGTGCTCTCGGTGGTGTCGGTCTATTATTGGGGGCAGTTCTGTGCTCTCGGTGGCGTCGGTCTATTATTGGGGGTCAGTTCTGTGCTCTCGGTGGTGTCGGTCTATTATCGGGGGTCAGTTCTGTGCTCTCGGTGGCGTCGGTCTATTATTGGGGGTCAGTTCTGTGCTCTCGGTGGTGTCGGTCTATTATCGGGGGTCAGTTCTGTGCTCTCGGTGGTGTCGGTCTATTATCGGGGGTCAGTTCTGTGCTCTCGGTGGTGTCGGTCTATTATCGGGGGGCAGTTCTGTGCTCTCGGTGGTGTCTGTCTATTATCGGGGGGCAGTTCTGTGCTCTCGGTGGTGTCGGTCTATTATCGGGGGTCAGTTCTGTGCTCTCGGTGGTGTCGGTCTATTATTGGGGGCAGTTCTGTGCTCTCGGTGGCGTCTGTCTATTATTGGGGGCAGTTCTGTGCTCTCGGTGGCGTCGGTCTATTATTGGGGGTCAGTTCTGTGCTCTCGGTGGTGTCGGTCTATTATCGGGGGTCAGTTCTGTGCTCTCGGTGGCGTCGGTCTATTATTGGGGGTCAGTTCTGTGCTCTCGGTGGTGTCGGTCTATTATCGGGGGTCAGTTCTGTGCTCTCGGTGGCGTCGGTCTATTATCGGGGGTCAGTTCTGTGCTCTCGGTGGTGTCGGTCTATTATTGGGGGCAGTTCTTAGCTCTCGGTGGTGTCGGTCTATTATTGGGGGTCAGTTCTGTGCTCTCGGTGGTGTCGGTCTATTATCGGGGGTCAGTTCTGTGCTCTCGGTGGTGTCGGTCTATTATCGGGGGTCAGTTCTGTGCTCTCGGTGGTGTCGGTCTATTATCGGGGGTCAGTTCTGTGCTCTCGGTGGTGTCGGTCTATTATCGGGGGTCAGTTCTGTGCTCTCGGTGGCGTCGGTCTATTATTGGGGGTCAGTTCTGTGCTCTCGGTGGTGTCGGTCTATTATCGGGGGCAGTTCTGTGCTCTCGGTGGTGTCGGTCTATTATCGGGGGTCAGTTCTGTGCTCTCGGTGGTGTCGGTCTGTTATCGGGGGTCAGTTCTGTGCTCTCGGTGGTGTCGGTCTATTATCGGGGGGCAGTTCTTAGCTCTCGGTGGTGTCGGTCTATTATCGGGGGGCAGTTCTGTGCTCTCGGTGGTGTCGGTCTATTATTGGGGGTCAGTTCTGTGCTCTCGGTGGTGTCGGTCTATTATTGGGGGTCAGTTCTGTGCTCTCGGTGGTGTCGGTCTATTATTGGGGGTCAGTTCTGTGCTCTCGGTGGTGTCGGTCTATTATTGGGGGTCAGTTCTGTGCTCTCGGTGGTGTCGGTCTATTATTGGGGGTCAGTTCTGTGCTCTCGGTGGTCTCGGTCTATTATCGGGGGCAGTTCTGTGCTCTCGGTGGTGTCGGTCTATTATCGGGGGTCAGTTCTGTGCTCTCGGTGGTGTCGGTCTATTATCGGGGGGCAGTTCTTAGCTCTCGGTGGTGTCGGTCTATTATTGGGGGCAGTTCTGTGCTCTCGGTGGTGTCGGTCTATTATCGGGGGTCAGTTCTGTGCTCTCGGTGGTGTCGGTCTATTATTGGGGGTCAGTTCTTAGCTCTCGGTGGTCTCTGTCTATTATTGGGGGCAGTTCTGTGCTCTCGGTGGTGTCGGTCTATTATCGGGGGTCAGTTCTGTGCTCTCGGTGGTGTCGGTCTATTATTGGGGGTCAGTTCTGTGCTCTCGGTGGTGTCGGTCTATTATCGGGGGGCAGTTCTGTGCTCTCGGTGGTCTCTGTCTATTATTGGGGGCAGTTCTGTGCTCTCGGTGGTGTCGGTCTATTATCGGGGGGCAGTTCTGTGCTCTCGGTGGTGTCGGTCTATTATTGGGGGACAGTTCTGTGCTCTCGGTGGTGTCGGTCTATTATTGGGGGCAGTTCTGTGCTCTCGGTGGTGTCGGTCTATTATCGGGGGGCAGTTCTGTGCTCTCGGTGGTGTCGGTCTATTATTGGGGGTCAGTTCTGTGCTCTCGGTGGTGTCGGTCTATTATCGGGGGGCAGTTCTGTGCTCTCGGTGGTGTCGGTCTATTATTGGGGGCAGTTCTGTGCTCTCGGTGGTGTCGGTCTATTATTGGGGGCAGTTCTGTGCTCTCGGTGGTGTCGGTCTATTATCGGGGGGCAGTTCTGTGCTCTCGGTGGTGTCGGTCTATTATTGGGGGTCAGTTCTGTGCTCTCGGTGGTGTCGGTCTATTATCGGGGGGCAGTTCTGTGCTCTCGGTGGTGTCGGTCTATTATTGGGGGCAGTTCTGTGCTCTCGGTGGTGTCGGTCTATTATCGGGGGGCAGTTCTGTGCTCTCGGTGGTGTCGGTCTATTATTGGGGGACAGTTCTGTGCTCTCGGTGGTGTCGGTCTGTTATTGGGGGGCAGTTCTGTGCTCTCGGTGGTCTCTGTCTATTATTGGGGGTCAGTTCTGTGCTCTCGGTGGTGTCGGTCTGTTATCGGGGGTCAGTTCTGTGCTCTCGGTGGTCTCTGTCTATTATTGGGGGCAGTTCTGTGCTCTCGGTGGTGTCGGTCTATTATTGGGGGTCAGTTCTGTGCTCTCGGTGGTGTCGGTCTATTATTGGGGGTCAGTTCTTAGCTCTCGGTGGTGTCGGTCTGTTATCGGGGGTCAGTTCTTAGCTCTCGGTGGTGTCGGTCTATTATCGGGGGGCAGTTCTGTGCTCTCGGTGGTGTCGGTCTATTATTGGGGGGCAGTTCTGTGCTCTCGGTGGTCTCTGTCTATTATCGGGGGGCAGTTCTGTGCTCTCGGTGGTCTCTGTCTATTATCGGGGGGCAGTTCTGTGCTCTCGGTGGTGTCGGTCTATTATTGGGGGACAGTTCTTAGCTCTCGGTGGTGTCGGTCTATTATTGGGGGCAGTTCTGTGCTCTCGGTGGCGTCGGTCTATTATTGGGGGTCAGTTCTGTGCTCTCGGTGGTCTCTGTCTATTATCGGGGGGCAGTTCTGTGCTCTCGGTGGTGTCGGTCTATTATTGGGGGACAGTTCTGTGCTCTCGGTGGTGTCGGTCTATTATTGGGGGTCAGTTCTTAGCTCTCGGTGGTCTCTGTCTATTATTGGGGGTCAGTTCTGTGCTCTCGGTGGTGTCGGTCTATTATCGGGGGGCAGTTCTGTGCTCTCGGTGGTGTCGGTCTATTATTGGGGGTCAGTTCTTAGCTCTCGGTGGTCTCTGTCTATTATCGGGGGTCAGTTCTGTGCTCTCGGTGGCGTCGGTCTATTATTGGGGGTCAGTTCTTAGCTCTCGGTGGTCTCTGTCTATTATCGGGGGTCAGTTCTGTGCTCTCGGTGGCGTCTGTCTATTATTGGGGGGCAGTTCTGTGCTCTCGGTGGTGTCGGTCTATTATCGGGGGTCAGTTCTGTGCTCTCGGTGGTGTCGGTCTATTATTGGGGGTCAGTTCTGTGCTCTCGGTGGCGTCTGTCTATTATTGGGGGGCAGTTCTGTGCTCTCGGTGGCGTCTGTCTATTATCGGGGGTCAGTTCTGTGCTCTCGGTGGTGTCGGTCTATTATTGGGGGACAGTTCTTAGCTCTCGGTGGTGTCGGTCTATTATCGGGGGTCAGTTCTGTGCTCTCGGTGGTGTCAGTCTATTATTGGGGGCAGTTCTTAGCTCTCGGTGGTGTCGGTCTATTATTGGGGGCAGTTCTGTGCTCTCGGTGGTGTCGGTCTATTATCGGGGGGCAGTTCTGTGCTCTCGGTGGTCTCTGTCTATTATTGGGGGCAGTTCTGTGCTCTCGGTGGTGTCGGTCTATTATCGGGGGGCAGTTCTGTGCTCTCGGTGGTGTCGGTCTATTATCGGGGGCAGTTCTGTGCTCTCGGTGGTGTCGGTCTATTATCGGGGGTCAGTTCTGTGCTCTCGGTGGTGTCGGTCTATTATCGGGGGTCAGTTCTGTGCTCTCGGTGGTGTCGGTCTATTATCGGGGGGCAGTTCTGTGCTCTCGGTGGTGTCGGTCTATTATTGGGGGCAGTTCTGTGCTCTCGGTGGTGTCGGTCTATTATTGGGGGCAGTTCTGTGCTCTCGGTGGTGTCGGTCTATTATCGGGGGGCAGTTCTGTGCTCTCGGTGGTGTCGGTCTATTATTGGGGGTCAGTTCTGTGCTCTCGGTGGTGTCGGTCTATTATCGGGGGGCAGTTCTGTGCTCTCGGTGGTGTCGGTCTATTATTGGGGGCAGTTCTGTGCTCTCGGTGGTGTCGGTCTATTATTGGGGGCAGTTCTGTGCTCTCGGTGGTGTCGGTCTATTATCGGGGGGCAGTTCTGTGCTCTCGGTGGTGTCGGTCTATTATTGGGGGTCAGTTCTGTGCTCTCGGTGGTGTCGGTCTATTATCGGGGGGCAGTTCTGTGCTCTCGGTGGTGTCGGTCTATTATTGGGGGCAGTTCTGTGCTCTCGGTGGTGTCGGTCTATTATCGGGGGGCAGTTCTGTGCTCTCGGTGGTGTCGGTCTATTATTGGGGGACAGTTCTGTGCTCTCGGTGGTGTCGGTCTGTTATTGGGGGGCAGTTCTGTGCTCTCGGTGGTCTCTGTCTATTATTGGGGGTCAGTTCTGTGCTCTCGGTGGTGTCGGTCTGTTATCGGGGGTCAGTTCTGTGCTCTCGGTGGTCTCTGTCTATTATTGGGGGCAGTTCTGTGCTCTCGGTGGTGTCGGTCTATTATTGGGGGTCAGTTCTGTGCTCTCGGTGGTGTCGGTCTATTATTGGGGGTCAGTTCTTAGCTCTCGGTGGTGTCGGTCTGTTATCGGGGGTCAGTTCTTAGCTCTCGGTGGTGTCGGTCTATTATCGGGGGGCAGTTCTGTGCTCTCGGTGGTGTCGGTCTATTATTGGGGGGCAGTTCTGTGCTCTCGGTGGTCTCTGTCTATTATCGGGGGGCAGTTCTGTGCTCTCGGTGGTCTCTGTCTATTATCGGGGGGCAGTTCTGTGCTCTCGGTGGTGTCGGTCTATTATTGGGGGACAGTTCTTAGCTCTCGGTGGTGTCGGTCTATTATTGGGGGCAGTTCTGTGCTCTCGGTGGCGTCGGTCTATTATTGGGGGTCAGTTCTGTGCTCTCGGTGGTCTCTGTCTATTATCGGGGGGCAGTTCTGTGCTCTCGGTGGTGTCGGTCTATTATTGGGGGACAGTTCTGTGCTCTCGGTGGTGTCGGTCTATTATTGGGGGTCAGTTCTTAGCTCTCGGTGGTCTCTGTCTATTATTGGGGGTCAGTTCTGTGCTCTCGGTGGTGTCGGTCTATTATCGGGGGGCAGTTCTGTGCTCTCGGTGGTGTCTGTCTATTATCGGGGGTCAGTTCTGTGCTCTCGGTGGTGTCGGTCTATTATCGGGGGGCAGTTCTGTGCTCTCGGTGGTGTCGGTCTATTATTGGGGGTCAGTTCTTAGCTCTCGGTGGTCTCTGTCTATTATCGGGGGTCAGTTCTGTGCTCTCGGTGGCGTCGGTCTATTATTGGGGGTCAGTTCTTAGCTCTCGGTGGTCTCTGTCTATTATCGGGGGTCAGTTCTGTGCTCTCGGTGGCGTCTGTCTATTATTGGGGGGCAGTTCTGTGCTCTCGGTGGTGTCGGTCTATTATCGGGGGTCAGTTCTGTGCTCTCGGTGGTGTCGGTCTATTATTGGGGGTCAGTTCTGTGCTCTCGGTGGCGTCTGTCTATTATTGGGGGGCAGTTCTGTGCTCTCGGTGGTGTCGGTCTATTATCGGGGGTCAGTTCTGTGCTCTCGGTGGTGTCGGTCTATTATTGGGGGTCAGTTCTGTGCTCTCGGTGGTGTCTGTCTATTATCGGGGGCAGTTCTGTGCTCTCGGTGGTGTCGGTCTATTATTGGGGGTCAGTTCTTAGCTCTCGGTGGTCTCTGTCTATTATCGGGGGGCAGTTCTGTGCTCTCGGTGGCGTCGGTCTATTATTGGGGGTAGTTCTGTGCTCGGTGGTGTCGGTCTATTATCGGGGGTCAGTTCTGTGCTCTCGGTGGTGTCGGTCTATTATTGGGGGTCAGTTCTGTGCTCTCGGTGGTGTCGGTCTATTATTGGGGGTCAGTTCTGTGCTCTCGGTGGCGTCTGTCTATTATTGGGGGGCAGTTCTGTGCTCTCGGTGGTGTCGGTCTATTATCGGGGGTCAGTTCTGTGCTCTCGGTGGTGTCGGTCTATTATTGGGGGGTAGTTCTGTGCTCGGTGGTGTCGGTCTATTATCGGGGGTCAGTTCTGTGCTCTCGGTGGTGTCGGTCTATTATTGGGGGCAGTTCTGTGCTCTCGGTGGTGTCGGTCTATTATCGGGGGTCAGTTCTGTGCTCTCGGTGGTGTCGGTCGATTATCGGGGGTCAGTTCTGTGCTCTCGGTGGTGTCGGTCTATTATCGGGGGTCAGTTCTGTGCTCTCGGTGGTGTCTGTCTATTATCGGGGGTCAGTTCTGTGCTCTCGGTGGTGTCTGTCTATTATTGGGGGGCAGTTCTGTGCTCTCGGTGGTGTCGGTCTATTATCGGGGGGCAGTTCTGTGCTCTCGGTGGTGTCGGTCTATTATCGGGGGGCAGTTCTGTGCTCTCGGTGGTGTCGGTCTGTTATTGGGGGTCAGTTCTGTGCTCTCGGTGGTGTCGGTCTATTATTGGGGGGCAGTTCTGTGCTCTCGGTGGTGTCGGTCTATTATTGGGGGTCAGTTCTGTGCTCTCGGTGGTCTCTGTCTATTATTGGGGGCAGTTCTGTGCTCTCGGTGGTCTCTGTCTATTATCGGGGGCAGTTCTGTGCTCTCGGTGGTGTCGGTCTATTATCGGGGGTCAGTTCTGTGCTCTCGGTGGTGTCGGTCTATTATTGGGGGACAGTTCTTAGCTCTCGGTGGTGTCGGTCTATTATTGGGGGGCAGTTCTGTGCTCTCGGTGGTGTCTGTCTATTATCGGGGGCAGTTCTTAGCTCTCGGTGGTCTCTGTCTATTATCGGGGGTCAGTTCTGTGCTCTCGGTGGTCTCTGTCTATTATCGGGGGTCAGTTCTGTGCTCTCGGTGGTGTCGGTCTATTATTGGGGGGCAGTTCTGTGCTCTCGGTGGCGTCGGTCTATTATCGGGGGTCAGTTCTGTGCTCTCGGTGGTGTCGGTCTATTATCGGGGGTCAGTTCTGTGCTCTCGGTGGTCTCTGTCTATTATCGGGGGACAGTTCTGTGCTCTCGGTGGTGTCGGTCTATTATCGGGGGTCAGTTCTGTGCTCTCGGTGGTGTCGGTCTATTATTGGGGGTCAGTTCTGTGCTCTCGGTGGTGTCTGTCTATTATCGGGGGCAGTTCTTAGCTCTCGGTGGTCTCGGTCTATTATCGGGGGTCAGTTCTGTGCTCTCGGTGGTGTCGGTCTATTATTGGGGGGCAGTTCTGTGCTCTCGGTGGTGTCGGTTTATTATTGGGGGTCAGTTCTGTGCTCTCGGTGGTCTCGGTCTATTATCGGGGGGCAGTTCTGTGCTCTCGGTGGTGTCGGTCTATTATTGGGGGTCAGTTCTGTGCTCTCGGTGGTCTCGGTCTATTATTGGGGGCAGTTCTGTGCTCTCGGTGGTCTCGGTCTATTATTGGGGGCAGTTCTGTGCTCTCGGTGGTCTCTGTCTATTATCGGGGGTCAGTTCTGTGCTCTCGGTGGTGTCGGTCTATTATCGGGGGTCAGTTCTGTGCTCTCGGTGGTGTCGGTCTATTATTGGGGGACAGTTCTTAGCTCTCGGTGGTGTCGGTCTATTATCGGGGGTCAGTTCTGTGCTCTCGGTGGTGTCGGTCTATTATCGGGGGTCAGTTCTGTGCTCTCGGTGGTGTCGGTCTATTATTGGGGGACAGTTCTTAGCTCTCGGTGGTGTCGGTCTATTTTCGGGGGTGTCATTCTTGTTTGTTCCTCAGAACCCCACGGTCCTTTGCCCCCCCGAGTACATGGTTTGCTTCCTGCACCGTCTGATCACCGCCCTCCGGTCCTGCTGGGATGAGTACCAGATCCGCAGTGTGTCGGCGCTGTGCAGCGAGGGTGCGGTGAGATTTGGGGTGTGTCTTTTGGGGGTGCTGGCTTCCATTTGTTGAGTCCTCACCCTGTCCCTGCCCCCACAGACGCTTATGTGCCACCCCAGCTCTTCTACAATGGGAAGGTGGATTACTTTGACCTGCAGAGACTCGGGGGTCTTCTCTCTCATCTACGGAAGACGCTAAAAGGTGGGAGAGGTGGAGGGCGGGGCCTGTGGCTGATCTGCGGGGGTCCAGGGCCGCCTGCTCATTACTTATGCTTCCTCCTCAGATGACCTCGCATCCAAGGCCAACATCGTCATTGACCCCTCGGAGCTGCAGGCGGTCACCATGGATGACCTGGAGGAGGAAGATGAGTCTGCCAGTACCACGGCCCAGGTGGGTGGGGGGAGCTACATTTGGGGTCCACGTGGGTGACCCATCTGCTTCCCGCAGTCACTCTCTCACCCTTCTCCATTTAGCGGGCTTCTGCTGCTCTGGCTATCGGTGGGGCACTGGCCCGGCCCAGCTGGCTGAGCTCACCTACACTGGGGCGAGCCAACCGATTCCTGAGCACGGCCGCCGTCAGTCTGATGAACCCGCGCCGGCCCCTGGGGGCCCTGGACAAGGTCAAAGTGCGGAGCCTCAGTGTAGAGCAGCGCACTGAAGATGATAGTAAGCAATGGGGGAGGGGTGTGATCGGGGGCATGAGGGCACTGAATGGGGGATGTGACCAGGATATAGATTGGGGAGGGAGTATGCCTCTATTCTACTCACTGATGAGCAGCGGCGCCGTGGCCATGTCTCTGTTGCAGTTGAGGGGCACCATGGGAATGAGGGTCTGCTGCTGGGGAGACCCCCGGAGGAGGCGGAGCTACCCATCACCGAGAACTCTCTGCTCGAGATCCTGGACGGAGCCGTGATGATGTATAACCTGAGCGTGCACCAGCAGCTGGGGAAGGTGAGTCCGGCCCGAGCTGAGAGCCGCGCCATGCCCCCACCGTGCCCCGACCCCGGCCGAGAGCCGCGCCACGCCCCCATCGTGCCCCGGCCGAGAGCCGCGCCACGCCCCCATCGTGCCACGCCCCCATCGTGCCCCGGCCGAGAGCCACGCCCCCATCGTGCCCCGGCCGAGAGCCACGCCCCCATCGTGCCCCGACCCCGGCCGAGAGCCACGCCCCCATCGTGCCCCGACCCCGGCCGAGAGCCACGCCCCCATCGTGCCCCGACCCCAGCCGAGAGCCGCACCACGCCCCCACCGTGCCCTGACCCCAGCTCAGAGCCAGCCCCTCCCTTACTAGATCTTATTCCTCAGATGGTCGGGATCTCGGATGATGTGAATGAGTACGCCTTGGCATTGAAAGACACGGAGGAGAAGATAAAGCGCTGCCCCAAGAGGGTGAGTAGGGACAGAGCCTGGCGGTGCCCACACTGGGGTGCCACTTACCTTCCTAATCCTCTGTGCTCCTGTGAGCAGAGGCCGGACATCTTGGAGGAGCTTCTGAAGAGCCAGCAAGTGTTCCTAGAGAAGTTGAACCACCTGAGCCGCCGCCTGGCCTGGATCAACGTCACCATCTACTCCAAGGTAACGGCCGCCCTGGGGGCAAAATATCCTCGGGAGCCTCACAGGTATATTACACCAGAATAGAGCACCCCCGGTGGCTGCAGGTGGTAGAGCAGCAAAGTACAAGGTGCATAAAACTGACCCGGAACATGAATGATAAATCTCAGCGTGTCCTGTATCCGCAGGAGAAGATGCAGGATATATACTGGATACTGCAAGTCTGTCTGCGGACCATAGAGCACGCCGATCGCACCGCAGCA
The DNA here is from genome assembly GCF_031893055.1 of Leptodactylus fuscus. Lineage (NCBI taxonomy): Eukaryota > Metazoa > Chordata > Amphibia > Anura > Leptodactylidae > Leptodactylus > Leptodactylus fuscus. Next base: position 84,949 of record NW_027440453.1, on the reverse strand, counting down.
CTGCTCGCATTCATGCCCGAATTCTACCTCAATGTCGCCATGAACAGCTACAACGCCCTCAAGAACTACTTCAGCCCCGTGAGCAGCATGGAGGAGCTTCCTGGTATGTACACAGAGCAGAATAGTGAGCGCAGCTCTGGAGTATAATACAGGATAAGTAATATAATGTATGTACACAGTGACTGTACCAGCAGAATAGTGAGCGCAGCTCTGGGGTATAATACAGGATAAGTAATGTAATGTATGTACACAGTGACTGCACCAGCAGAATAGTGAGCGCAGCTCTGGAGTATAATACAGGATAAGTAATGTAATGTATGTACACAGTGACTGCACCAGCAGAATAGTGAGCGCAGCTCTGGAGTATAACACAGGATAAGTAATGTAATGTATGTACACAGTGACTGTACCAGCAGAATAGTGAGCGCAGCTCTGGAGTATAATACAGGATAAGTAATGTAATGTATGTACACAGTGACTGTACCAGCAGAATAGTGAGCGCAGCTCTGGAGTATAATACAGGATAAGTAATGTAATGTATGTACACAGTGACTGTACCAGCAGAATAGTGAGCGCAGCTCTGGAGTATAATACAGGATAAGTAATGTATGTACACAGTGACTGTACCAGCAGAATAGTGAGCGCAGCTCTGGGGTATAATACAGGATAAGTAATGTAATGTATGTACACAGTGACTGCACCAGCAGAATAGTGAGCGCAGCTCTGGAGTATAATACAGGATAAGTAATGTAATGTATGTACACAGTGACTGTACCAGCAGAATAGTGAGCGCAGCTCTGGAGTATAATACAGGATAAGTAATATAATGTATGTACACAGTGACTGTACCAGCAGAATAGTGAGCGCAGCTCTGGGGTATAATACAGGATAAGTAATGTAATGTATGTACACAGTGACTGCACCAGCAGAATAGTGAGCGCAGCTCTGGAGTATAATACAGGATAAGTAATGTAATGTATGTACACAGTGACTGCACCAGCAGAATAGTGAGCGCAGCTCTGGAGTATAATACAGGATAAGTAATGTAATGTATGTACACAGTGACTGCACCAGCAGAATAGTGAGCGCAGCTCTGGAGTATAATACAGGATAAGTAATGTATGTACACAGTGACTGCACCAGCAGAATAGTGAGCGCAGCTCTGGAGTATAATACAGGATAAGTAATGTAATGTATGTACACAGTGACTGCACCAGCAGAATAGTGAGCGCAGCTCTGGAGTATAATACAGGATAAGTAATGTAATGTATCTGCACAGTGACTGTACCAGCAGAATAGTGAGCGCAGCTCTGGAGTATAATACAGGATAAGTAATATAATGTATGTACACAGTGACTGTACCAGCAGAATAGTGAGCGCAGCTCTGGGGTATAATACAGGATAAGTAATGTAATGTATGTACACAGTGACTGCACCAGCAGAATAGTGAGCGCAGCTCTGGAGTATAATACAGGATAAGTAATGTAATGTATGTACACAGTGACTGCACCAGCAGAATAGTGAGCGCAGCTCTGGAGTATAATACAGGATAAGTAATGTAATGTATGTACACAGTGACTGCACCAGCAGAATAGTGAGCGCAGCTCTGGAGTATAATACAGGATAAGTAATATAATGTATGTACACAGTGACTGTACCAGCAGAATAGTGAGCGCAGCTCTGGGGTATAATACAGGATAAGTAATGTAATGTATGTACACAGTGACTGCACCAGCAGAATAGTGAGCGCAGCTCTGGAGTATAATACAGGATAAGTAATGTAATGTATGTACACAGTGACTGCACCAGCAGAATAGTGAGCGCAGCTCTGGAGTATAATACAGGATAAGTAATGTAATGTATGTACACAGTGACTGCACCAGCAGAATAGTGAGCGCAGCTCTGGAGTATAATACAGGATAAGTAATGTATGTACACAGTGACTGCACCAGCAGAATAGTGAGCGCAGCTCTGGGGTATAATACAGGATAAGTAATGTAATGTATGTACACAGTGACTGCACCAGCAGAATAGTGAGCGCAGCTCTGGAGTATAATACAGGATAAGTAATGTAATGTATGTACACAGTGACTGCACCAGCAGAATAGTGAGCGCAGCTCTGGAGTATAATACAGGATAAGTAATGTAATGTATGTACACAGTGACTGCACCAGCAGAATAGTGAGCGCAGCTCTGGAGTATAATACAGGATAAGTAATGTAATGTATCTGCACAGTGACTGTACCAGCAGAATAGTGAGCGCAGCTCTGGAGTATAATACAGGATAAGTAATATAATGTATGTACACAGTGACTGTACCAGCAGAATAGTGAGCGCAGCTCTGGGGTATAATACAGGATAAGTAATGTAATGTATGTACACAGTGACTGCACCAGCAGAATAGTGAGCGCAGCTCTGGAGTATAATACAGGATAAGTAATGTAATGTATGTACACAGTGACTGCACCAGCAGAATAGTGAGCGCAGCTCTGGAGTATAATACAGGATAAGTAATGTAATGTATGTACACAGTGACTGCACCAGCAGAATAGTGAGCGCAGCTCTGGGGTATAATACAGGATAAGTAATGTATGTACACAGTGACTGCACCAGCAGAATAGTGAGCGCAGCACTGGAGTATAATACAGGATAAGTAATGTAATGTATGTACACAGTGACTGCACCAGCAGAATAGTGAGCACAGCTCTGGAGTATAATACAGGATATGTAATGTATGTACACAGTGACTGCACCAGCAGAATAGTGAGCGCAGCTCTGGAGTATAATACAGGATAAGTAATGTAATGTATGTACACAGTGACTGTACCAGCAGAATAGTGAGCGCAGCTCTGGAGTATAATACAGGATAAGTAATGCAATGTATGTACACAGTGACTGTACCAGCAGAATAGTGAGCGCAGCTCTGCAGTATAATACAGGATAAGTAATGTAATGTATGTACACAGTGACTGCACCAGCAGAATAGTGAGCGCAGCTCTGGAGTATAATACAGGATAAGTAATGTAATGTATGTACACAGTGACTGCACCAGCAGAATAGTGAGCGCAGCTCTGGAGTATAATGCAGGATAAGTAATGTAATGTATGTACACAGTGACTGTACCGGCAGAATAGTGAGCGCAGCTCTGGAGTATAGTACAGGATAAGTAATGTAATGTATGTACACAGTGACCAGCAGAATAGTGAGCGCAGCTCTGGAGTATAATACAGGATAAGTAATGTAATGTATGTACACAGTGACTGCACCAGCAGAATAGTGAGCGGAGCTCTGGAGTATAATACAGGATAAGTAATGTAATGTATGTACACAGTGACTGCACCAGCAGAATAGTGAGCGCAGCTCTGGGGTATAATACAGGAGAAGTAATGTAATGTATGTACACAGTGACTGCACCAGCAGAATAGTGAGCGCAGCTCTGGAGTATAATACAGGATAAGTAATGTAATGTATGTACACAGTGACTGCACCAGCAGAATAGTGAGCGCAGCTCTGGAGTATAATACAGGATAAGTAATGTAATGTATGTACACAGTGACTGCACCAGCAGAATAGTGAGCGCAGCTCTGGAGTATAATACAGGATAAGTAATGTAATGTATGTACACAGTGACTGTACCAGCAGAATAGTGAGCGCAGCTCTGGAGTATAATACAGGATAAGTAATGTAATGTATGTACACAGTGACTGTACCAGCAGAATAGTGAGCGCAGCTGTGGAGTATAATACAGGATAAGTAATGTAATGTATGTACGCAGTGACTGTACCAGCAGAATAGTGAGCGCAGCTGTGGAGTATAATACAGGAGAAGTAATGTAATGTATGTACACAGTGACTGCACCAGCAGAATAGTGAGCGCAGCTCTGGAGTATAATACAGGAGAAGTAATGTAATGTATGTACACAGTGACTGTACCAGCAGAATAGTGAGCGCAGCTCTGGAGTATAATACAGGATAAGTAATGTAATGTATGTACACAGTGACTGCACCAGCAGAATAGTGAGCGCAGCTCTGGAGTATAATACAGGATAAGTAATGTAATGTATGTACACAGTGACTGTACCAGCAGAATAGTGAGCGCAGCTCTGGAGTATAATACAGGATAAGTAATGTAATGTATGTACACAGTGACTGTACCAGCAGAATAGTGAGCGCAGCTGTGGAGTATAATACTGGATAAGTAATGTAATGTATGTACACAGTGACTGTACCAGCAGAATAGTGAGCGCAGCTCTGGAGTATAATACAGGATAAGTAATGTAATGTATGTACACAGTGACTGCACCAGCAGAATAGTGAGCGCAGCTTTGGGGTATAATACAGGATAAGTAATGTATGTACACAGTGACTGTACCAGCAGAATAGTGAGCGCAGCTCTGGAGTATAATACAGGATAAGTAATGTAATGTATATACACAGTGATTGTACCAGCAGAATAGTGAGCGCAGCTCTGGAGTATAATACAGGATAAGTAATGTAATGTATGTACACAGTGACTGTACCAGCAGAATAGTGAGCGCAGCTCTGGAGTATAATACAGGATAAGTAATGTAATGTATGTACACAGTGACTGTACCAGCAGAATAGTGAGCGCAGCTCTGGAGTATAATACAGGGTAAGTAATGTAATGTATGTACACAGTGACTGCACCAGCAGAATAGTGAGCGCAGCTCTGGAGTATAATACAGGATAAGTAATGTGATGTATGTACACAGTGACTGCACCAGCAGAATAGTGAGCGCAGCTCTGGAGTATAATACAGGATAAGTAATGTGATGTATGTACACAGTGACTGTACCAGCAGAATAGTGAGCGCAGCTCTGGAGTATAATACAGGATAAGTAATGTGATGTATGTACACAGTGACTGCACCAGCAGAATAGTGAGCGCTGCTCTGGAGTATAATACAGGATAAGTAATGTAATGTATGTACACAGTGACTGCACCAGCAGAATAGTGAGCGCAGCTCTGGAGTATAATACAGGATAAGTAATGTAATGTATGTACACAGTGACTGCACCAGCAGAATAGTGAGCGCAGCTCTGGAGTATAATACAGGATAAGTAATGTAATGTATGTACACAGTGACTGCACCAGCAGAATAGTGAGCGCAGCTCTGGAGTATAATACTGGATAAGTAATGTAATGTATGTACACAGTGACTGCACCAGCAGAATAGTGAGCGCAGCTCTGGGGTATAATACAGGATAAGTAATGTAATGTATGTACACAGTGACTGCACCAGCAGAATAGTGAGCGCAGCTCTGGAGTATAATATTGGATTTTCCAGCTGGGACTTTGTTGGTCCTATACACCAATGTTAAGTTTTAGTTTTTGGTTTACACCATGTGATGTTTTTCTGTAGGTTATGAGGAGACATTGACACGCCTGGCGGCCATCTTGGCCAAGCACTTTGCTGATCCCCGCATTGTGGGTACAGGTGAGTGTGGGTTCCTGGCTTCTGACTGTTTACCTGTCCTCCACCCCACGATTCTGATCTCTAGTTTTCTGGTTTCAGACATTAAGGACTCCCTGATGCAGGCGCTGGCGAGCTATGTTTGTTACCCGCACTCACTGCGGGCCGTGGAGCGCATCTCCGAGGAGCAGTGAGTCTGGTTCCTATCTCTCTGACTGGTTTGGGTTGATGTCTTTTGGCCTGGGGTCTGTATTTGCTCCTCCATGTCTTGTCCATATTTGGGTTGTACCTGTCAGTGACAGGCGCCGTCTCTCTAGGCAGATCAGTATGATGAAGAATCTCCTGGCGCCGTATGAGCAGCGGCCGTGGGCTCAGACCAACTGGATCCTTGTCAGACTCTGGAGAGTGAGTTGAGGGAGGTTTGGAGCGAGGGGTTTGGGGGGGCAGTATGTTGTGCTCTTATTTTTGGCTCTTTTATTTCCCTGTGTGGCCCCTGTAGGGCTGTGGTTTTGGTTACAGATACACAAGACTCCCGCACCTCCTGAAGACCAAGCCAGAGGATGCCAACCTTCCCAGCCTGCAGAGTATGTGAGGATATCCCAGACCGGGGTGTATGATGTGTCCCGTGTGCTTAGCGTGTCTCTCATGATGTCTCGGTACTTTGCAGAGCCTTGCCCGTCCACGTTGCTGCAGAGTCACATGGCTGAGTTACTCCGAGGGGACCCAGAACTGGCATCAAGCTTCCTAAACAGTGTCCTGAACCAGCTGAACTGGGCGTTCTCTGAGTTTATAGGGATGATTCAGGAGGTGAGGATGGGAGCAATGAAGGTGGGATCTCTAGGGGCTGCGTTGTCTGTTTTTTTTGGTTCTGAACTCCGCCCTCCCTGCAGATCCAACAGGCTGCCGAGCGTCTAGAGAGGAACTTTGTTGACAGCCGGCAGCTAAAAGTTTGTGCCACCTGCTTTGACTTGTCAGTCAGTCTCTTACGGGTCCTGGAGATGACGGTCACGCTGGTCCCCGACATCTTCCTTGACTGGAGTCGCTCATCTTCTGAACTTCTCCTACGCCGCCTAGCTCAGGTAGGAGCTTAAAGGATTTGTACCTAATAGCACCTGATAGTACAGAATAATAGATTGTATTCCCCTGTCCTACAGTCGGCCTCTCCTGACATGGCTGATAACAGATAGTAATAGATTGTATTCTCCTGTCCTACAGTCGGCCTCTCCCCTCCTGACATGGCTGATAACAGATAGTAATAGATTGTATTCTCCTGTCCTACAGTCGGCCTCTCCCCTCCTGACATGGCTGATAACAGATAGTAATAGATTGTATTCCCCTGTCCTACAGTCGGCCTCTCCTGACATGGCTGATAACAGATAGTAATAGATTGTATTCCCCTGTCCTACAGTCGGCCTCTCCTCTCCTGACATGGCTGATAACAGATAGTAATAGATTGTATTCCCCTGTCCTACAGTCGGCCTCTCCTGACATGGCTGATAACAGATAGTAATAGATTGTATTCCCCTGTCCTACAGTCGGCCTCTCCTGACATGGCTGATAACAGATAGTAATAGATTGTATTCCCCTGTCCTACAGTCGGCCTCTCCTCTCCTGACATGGCTGATAACAGATAGTAATAGATTGTATTCCCCTGTCCTACAGTCGGCCTCTCCTGACATGGCTGATAACAGATAGTAATAGATTGTATTCCCCTGTCCTACAGTCGTCCTCTCATCTCCTGACATGGCTGATAACAGATAGTAATAGATTGTATTCCCCTGTCCTACAGTCGGCCTCTCCCCTCCTGACATGGCTGATAACAGATAGTAATAGATTGTATTCCCCTGTCCTACAGTCGGCCTCTCCTGACATGGCTGATAACAGATAGTAATAGATTGTATTCCCCTGTCCTACAGTCGGCCTCTCCTGACATGGCTGATAACAGATAGTAATAGATTGTATTCCCCTGTCCTACAGTCGGCCTCTCCTGACATGGCTGATAACAGATAGTAATAGATTGTATTCTCCTGTCCTACAGTCGGCCTCTCCTCTCCTGACATGGCTGATAACAGATAGTAATAGATTGTATTCCCCTGTCCTACAGTCGGCCTCTCCTGACATGGCTGATAACAGATAGTAATAGATTGTATTCCCCTGTCCTACAGTCGGCCTCTCCTGACATGGCTGATAACAGATAGTAATAGATTGTATTCCCCTGTCCTACAGTCGGCCTCTCCTCTCCTGACATGGCTGATAACAGATAGTAATAGATTGTATTCCCCTGTCCTACAGTCGGCCTCTCCTGACATGGCTGATAACAGATAGTAATAGATTGTATTCCCCTGTCCTACAGTCGTCCTCTCATCTCCTGACATGGCTGATAACAGATAGTAATAGATTGTATTCCCCTGTCCTACAGTCGGCCTCTCCCCTCCTGACATGGCTGATAACAGATAGTAATAGATTGTATTCCCCTGTCCTACAGTCGGCCTCTCCTGACATGGCTGATAACAGATAGTAATAGATTGTATTCCCCTGTCCTACAGTCGGCCTCTCCTGACATGGCTGATAACAGATAGTAATAGATTGTATTCCCCTGTCCTACAGTCGGCCTCTCCTGACATGGCTGATAACAGATAGTAATAGATTGTATTCTCCTGTCCTACAGTCGGCCTCTCCTCTCCTGACATGGCTGATAACAGATAGTAATAGATTGTATTCCCCTGTCCTACAGTCGGCCTCTCCTCTCCTGACATGGCTGATACCAGATAGTAATAGATTGTATTCCCCTGTCCTACAGTCGGCCTCTCCTCTCCTGACATGGCTGATAACAGATAGTAATAGATTGTATTCCCCTGTCCTACAGTCGGCCTCTCCTGACATGGCTGACAACAGATAGTAATAGATTGTATTCTCCTGTACTACAGTCGGCCTCTCCTCTCCTGACATGGCTGATAACAGATAGTAATAGATTGTATTCCCCTGTCCTACAGTCGGCCTCTCCTCTCCTGACATGGCTGATAACAGATAGTAATAGATTGTATTCCCCTGTCCTACAGTCGGCCCCTCCTGACATGGCTGATAACAGATAGTAATAGATTGTATTCCCCTGTCCTACAGTCGGCCCCTCCTGACATGGCTGATAACAGATAGTAATAGATTGTATTCTCCTGTCCTACAGTCGGCCTCTCCTCTCCTGACATGGCTGATAACAGATAGTAATAGATTGTATTCCCCTGTCCTACAGTCGGCCTCTCCTCTCCTGACATGGCTGATAACAGATAGTAGTAGATTGTATTCTCCTGTCCTACAGTCGGCCTCTCCTCTCCTGACTTGGCTGATAACAGATAGTAATAGATTGTATTCTCCTGTCCTACAGTCGGCCTCTCCTCTCCTGACATGGCTGATAACAGATAGTAATAGATTGTATTCCCCTGTTCTACAGTCGGCCTCTCCTCTCCTGACATGGCTGATAACAGATAGTAATAGATTGTATTCTCCTGTCCTACAGTCGGCCTCTCCTCTCCTGACATGGCTGATAGCAGATAGTAATAGATTGTATTCTCCTGTCCTACAGTCGGCCTCTCCTCTCCTGACATGGCTGATAGCAGATAGTAATAGATTGTATTCTCCTGTCCTACAGTCGGCCTCTCCTCTCCTGACATGGCTGATAACAGATAGTAATAGATTGTATTCTCCTGTCCTACAGTCGCCCCCTGCTGACATGGCTGATAACAGATAGTAATAGATTGTATTCCCCTGTCCTACAGTCGGCCTCTCCTGACATGGCTGATAACAGATAGTAATAGATTGTATTCTCCTGTCCTACAGTCAGCCTCTTCCCCTCCTGACATGGCTGATACCAGATAGTAATAGATTGTATTCCCCTGTCCTACAGTCAGCCTCTCCTCTCCTGACATGGCTGATAACAGATAGTAATAGATTGTATTCTCCTGTCCTACAGTCGGCCTCTCCTTTCCTGACATGGCTGATAACAGATAGTAATAGATTGTATTCCCCTCTCCTACAGTCGGCCTCTCCTGACACGGCTGATAACAGATAGTAATAGATTGTATTCCCCTGTCCTACTGTCGCCCCCTGCTGACATGGCTGATAACAGATAGTAATAGATTGTATTCTCCTGTCCTATAGTCGGCCTCTCCTCTCCTGACATGGCTGATAACAGATAGTAATAGATTGTATTCTCCTGTCCTACAGTCGGCCTCTCCTCTCCTGACATGGCTGATAACAGATAGTAATAGATTGTATTCCCCTGTCCTACAGTCGGCCTCTCCTCTCCTGACATGGCTGATAACAGATAGTAATAGATTGTATTCCCCTGTCCTACAGTCGGCCTCTCCTCTCCTGACATGGCTGATAACAGATAGTAATAGATTGTATTCCCCTGTCCTACAGTCGGCCTCTCCTCTCCTGACATGGCTGATAACAGATAGTAATAGATTGTATTCCCCTGTCCTACAGTCGGCCCCTCCTGACATGGCTGATACCAGATAGTAATAGATTGTATTCCCCTCTCCTACAGTCGGCCTCTCCTGACACGGCTGATAACAGATAGTAATAGATTGTATTCCCCTGTCCTACTGTCGCCCCCTGCTGACATGGCTGATAACAGATAGTAATAGATTGTATTCTCCTGTCCTACAGTCGGCCTCTCCTCTCCTGACATGGCTGATAACAGATAGTAATAGATTGTATTCCCCTGTCCTACAGTCGCCCCCTGCTGACATGGCTGATAACAGATAGTAATAGATTGTATTCCCCTGTCCTACAGTCGGCCTCCCCTGACATGGCTGATAACAGATAGTAATAGATTGTATTCCCCTGTCCTACAGTCGCCCTCTGCTGACATGGCTGATAACAGATAGTAATAGATTGTATTCCCCTGTCCTACAGTCGCCCCCTGCTGACATGGCTGATAACAGATAGTAATAGATTGTATTCTCCTGTCCTACAGTCGGCCCCTCCTGACATGGCTGATAACAGATAGTAATAGATTGTATTCCCCTGTCCTACAGTCGCCCCCTGCTGACATGGCTGATAACAGATAGTAATAGATTGTATTCTCCTGTCCTACAGTCGGCCCCTCCTGACATGGCTGATAACAGATAGTAATAGATTGTATTCCCCTGTTCTACAGTCGGCCTCTCCTCTCCTGACATGGCTGATAACAGATAGTAATAGATTGTATTCTCCTGTCCTACAGTCGGCCCCTCCTGACATGGCTGATAACAGATAGTAATAGATTGTATTCCCCTGTTCTACAGTCGGCCTCTCCTGACATGGCTGATAACAGATAGTAATAGATTGTATTCTCCTGTCCTACAGTCGGCCTCTCCTGACATGGCTGATAACAGATAGTAATAGATTGTATTCTCCTGTCCTACAGTCGGCCTCTCCTGACATGGCTGATAACAGATAGTAATAGATTGTATTCCCCTGTCCTACAGTCGGCCCCTCCTGACATGGCTGATAACAGATAGTAATAGATTGTATTCCCCTGTCCTACAGTCGGCCTCTCCTGACATGGCTGATAACAGATAGTAATAGATTGTATTCCCCTGTCCTACAGTCGGCCTCTCCTGACATGGCTGATAACAGATAGTAATAGATTGTATTCTCCTGTCCTACAGTCGGCCTCTCCTCTCCTGACATGGCTGATAACAGATAGTAATAGATTGTATTCCCCTGTCCTACAGTCGGCCTCTCCTGACATGGCTGATAACAGATAGTAATAGATTGTATTCTCCTGTCCTACAGTCGGCCTCTCCTCTCCTGACATGGCTGATAACAGATAGTAATAGATTGTATTCCCCTGTCCTACAGTCGGCCTCTCCTGACATGGCTGATAACAGATAGTAATAGATTGTATTCTCCTGTCCTACAGTCGGCCTCTCCTCTCCTGACATGGCTGATACCAGATAGTAATAGATTGTATTCCCCTGTCCTACAGTCGGCCTCTCCTCTCCTGACATGGCTGATAACAGATAGTAATAGATTGTATTCCCCTGTCCTACAGTCGGCCTCTCCTGACATGGCTGACAACAGATAGTAATAGATTGTATTCTCCTGTACTACAGTCGGCCTCTCCTCTCCTGACATGGCTGATAACAGATAGTAATAGATTGTATTCCCCTGTCCTACAGTCGGCCTCTCCTCTCCTGACATGGCTGATAACAGATAGTAATAGATTGTATTCCCCTGTCCTACAGTCGGCCCCTCCTGACATGGCTGATAACAGATAGTAATAGATTGTATTCCCCTGTCCTACAGTCGGCCCCTCCTGACATGGCTGACAACAGATAGTAATAGATTGTATTCTCCTGTCCTACAGTCGGCCTCTCCTCTCCTGACATGGCTGATAACAGATAGTAATAGATTGTATTCTCCTGTCCTACAGTCGCCCCCTGCTGACATGGCTGATAACAGATAGTAATAGATTGTATTCCCCTGTCCTACAGTCGGCCTCTCCTGACATGGCTGATAACAGATAGTAATAGATTGTATTCTCCTGTCCTACAGTCAGCCTCTTCCCCTCCTGACATGGCTGATACCAGATAGTAATAGATTGTATTCCCCTGTCCTACAGTCGGCCTCTCCTCTCCTGACATGGCTGATAACAGATAGTAATAGATTGTATTCTCCTGTCCTACAGTCGGCCTCTCCCCTCCTGACATGGCTGATAACAGATAGTAATAGATTGTATTCTCCTGTCCTACAGTCGGCCTCTCCTCTCCTGACATGGCTGATAACAGATAGTAATAGATTGTATTCCCCTGTCCTACAGTCGGCCTCTCCTCTCCTGATATGGCTGATAACAGATAGTAATAGATTGTATTCCCCTGTCCTACAGTCGGCCTATCCTCTCCTGACATGGCTGATAACAGATAGTAATAGATTGTATTCCCTTGTCCTACAGTCGGCCTCTCCTCTCCTGACATGGCTGATAACAGATAGTAATAGATTGTATTCCCCTGTCCTACAGTCGGCCTCTCCTCTCCTGACATGGCTGATAACAGATAGTAATAGATTGTATTCCCCTGTCCTACAGTCGGCCCCTCCTGACATGGCTGATAACAGATAGTAATAGATTGTATTCTCCTGTCCTACAGTCGGCCTCTCCTCTCCTGACGTGTCTGATAACAGATAGTAATAGATTGTATTCTCCTGTCCTACAGTCGGCCTCTCCTCTCCTGACATGGCTGATAACAGATAGTAATAGATTGTATTCCCCTGTCCTACAGTCGGCCCCTCCTGACATGGCTGATACCAGATAGTAATAGATTGTATTCCCCTCTCCTACAGTCGGCCTCTCCTGACACGGCTGATAACAGATAGTAATAGATTGTATTCCCCTGTCCTACTGTCGCCCCCTGCTGACATGGCTGATAACAGATAGTAATAGATTGTATTCTCCTGTCCTACAGTCGGCCTCTCCTCTCCTGACATGGCTGATAACAGATAGTAATAGATTGTATTCCCCTGTCCTACAGTCGGCCTCTCCTCTCCTGACATGGCTGATAACAGATAGTAATAGATTGTATTCTCCTGTCCTACAGTCGGCCTCTCCCCTCCTGACATGGCTGATAACAGATAGTAATAGATTGTATTCTCCTGTCCTACAGTCGGCCTCTCCTCTCCTGACATGGCTGATAACAGATAGTAATAGATTGTATTCCCCTGTCCTACAGTCGGCCTCTCCTGACATGGCTGATAACAGATAGTAATAGATTGTATTCCCCTGTCCTACAGTCGGCCTCTCCTCTCCTGACATGGCTGATAACAGATAGTAATAGATTGTATTCCCCTGTCCTACAGTCGGCCTCTCCTCTCCTGACATGGCTGATAACAGATAGTAATAGATTGTATTCCCCTGTCCTACAGTCGGCCTCTCCTCTCCTGACATGGCTGATAACAGATAGTAATAGATTGTATTCCCCTGTCCTACAGTCGGCCTCTCCTCTCCTGACATGGCTGATAACAGATAGTAATAGATTGTATTCCCCTGTCCTACAGTCGGCCCCTCCTGACATGGCTGATAACAGATAGTAATAGATTGTATTCCCCTGTCCTACAGTCGGCCCCTCCTGACATGGCTGATACCAGATAGTAATAGATTGTATTCCCCTCTCCTACAGTCGGCCTCTCCTGACACGGCTGATAACAGATAGTAATAGATTGTATTCCCCTGTCCTACTGTCGCCCCCTGCTGACATGGCTGATAACAGATAGTAATAGATTGTATTCTCCTGTCCTACAGTCGGCCTCTCCTCTCCTGACATGGCTGATAACAGATAGTAGTAGATTGTATTCCCCTGTCCTACAGTCGCCCCCTGCTGACATGGCTGATAACAGATAGTAATAGATTGTATTCCCCTGTCCTACAGTCGGCCTCTCCTGACATGGCTGATAACAGATAGTAATAGATTGTATTCCCCTGTCCTACAGTCGCCCCCTGCTGACATGGCTGATAACAGATAGTAATAGATTGTATTCCCCTGTCCTACAGTCGCCCCCTGCTGACATGGCTGATAACAGATAGTAATAGATTGTATTCTCCTGTCCTACAGTCGGCCTCTCCTCTCCTGACATGGCTGATAACAGATAGTAATAGATTGTATTCCCCTGTCCTACAGTCGCCCCCTGCTGACATGGCTGATAACAGATAGTAATAGATTGTATTCTCCTGTCCTACAGTCGGCCCCTCCTGACATGGCTGATAACAGATAGTAATAGATTGTATTCCCCTGTTCTACAGTCGGCCTCTCCTCTCCTGACATGGCTGATAACAGATAGTAATAGATTGTATTCTCCTGTCCTACAGTCGGCCCCTCCTGACATGGCTGATAACAGATAGTAATAGATTGTATTCCCCTGTCCTACAGTCGGCCCCTCCTGACATGGCTGATAACAGATAGTAATAGATTGTATTCCCCTGTCCTACAGTCGCCCCCTGCTGACATGGCTGATAACAGATAGTAATAGATTGTATTCCCCTGTCCTACAGTCGGCCCCTCCTGACATGGCTGATAACAGATAGTAATAGATTGTATTCCCCTGTCCTACAGTCGGCCTCTCCTCTCTTGACATGGCTGATAACAGATAGTAATAGATTGTATTCCCCTCTCCTACAGTCGGCCTCTCCTCTCCTGACATGGCTGATAACAGATAGTAATAGATTGTATTCCCCTATCCTACAGTTGTCCTCTCCTCTCCTGACATGGCTGATAAAAGATAGTAATAGATTGTATTCCTCTGTCCTACAGTCGGCCTCTCCTCACCTGACATGGCTGATAACAGATAGTAATAGATTGTATTCTCCTGTCCTACAGTCGGCCTCTCCTCTCCTGACATGGCTGATAACAGATAGTAATAGATTGTATTCCCCTGTCCTACAGTCGGCCTCTCCTGACATGGCTGATAACAGATAGTAATAGATTGTATTCCCCTGTCCTACAGTCGGCCTCTCCTCTCCTGACATGGCTGATAACAGATAGTAATAGATTGTATTCCCCTTTCCTACAGTCGGCCTCTCCTCTCCTGACATGGCTGATAACAGATAGTAATAGATTGTATTCCCCTGTCCTACAGTCGGCCTCTCCTCTCCTGACATGACTGATACCAGATAGTAATAGATTGTATTCCCCTGTCCTACAGTCGGCCTCTCCTCTCCTGACATGGCTGATACCAGATAGTAATAGATTGTATTCCCCTGTCCTACAGTCGGCCTCTCCTGACATGGCTGATAACAGATAGTAATAGATTGTATTCCCCTGTCCTACAGTCGGCCTCTCCTCTCCTGACATGGCTGATAACAGATAGTAATAGATTGTATTCCCCTGTCCTACAGTCGGCCTCTCCTGACATGGCTGATAACAGATAGTAATAGATTGTATTCCCCTATCCTACAGTTGTCCTCTCCTCTCCTGACATGGCTGATAACAGATAGTAATAGATTGTATTCTCCTGTCCTACAGTCGTCCTCTCATCTCCTGACATGGCTGATAACAGATAGTAATAGATTGTATTCCCCTGTCCTACAGTCGGCCTCTCCCCTCCTGACATGGCTGATAACAGATAGTAATAGATTGTATTCCCCTGTCCTACAGTCGGCCTCTCCTGACATGGCTGATAACAGATAGTAATAGATTGTATTCCCCTGTCCTACAGTCGGCCTCTCCTGACATGGCTGATAACAGATAGTAATAGATTGTATTCCCCTGTCCTACAGTCGGCCTCTCCTGACATGGCTAATAACAGATAGTAATAGATTGTATTCCTCTGTCCTACAGTCGGCCTCTCCTGACATGGCTGATAACAGATAGTAATAGATTGTATTCTCCTGTCCTACAGTCGGCCTCTCCTGACATGGCTGATAACAGATAGTAATAGATTGTATTCTCCTGTCCTACAGTCGGCCTCTCCTGACATGGCTGATAACAGATAGTAATAGATTGTATTCCCCTGTCCTACAGTCGGCCTCTCCCCTCCTGACATGGCTGATAACAGATAGTAATAGATTGTATTCTCCTGTCCTACAGTCGGCCTCTCCCCTCCTGACATGGCTGATAACAGATAGTAATAGATTGTATTCCCCTGTCCTACAGTCGGCCTCTCCTCTCCTGACATGGCTGATAACAGATAGTAATAGATTGTATTCTCCTGTCCTACAGTCGGCCTCTCCTCTCCTGACATGGCTGATAACAGATAGTAATAGATTGTATTCCCCTGTCCTACAGTCGGCCTCTCCTCTCCTGACATGGCTGATAACAGATAGTAATAGATTGTATTCTCCTGTCCTACAGTCGGCCTCTCCCCTCCTGACATGGCTGATAACAGATAGTAATAGATTGTATTCCCCTGTCCTACAGTCGGCCCCTCCTGACATGGCTGATAACAGATAGTAATAGATTGTATTCCCCTGTCCTACAGTCGGCCCCTCCTGACATGGCTGATACCAGATAGTAATAGATTGTATTCCCCTGTCCTACAGTCGGCCTCTCCTCTCCTGACATGGCTGATAACAGATAGTAATAAATTGTATTCCCCTCTCCTACAGTCGGCCTCTCCTGACATGGCTGATAACAGATAGTAATAGATTGTATTCCCCTGTCCTACAGTCGGCCTCTCCTCTCCTGACATGGCTGATAACAGATAGTAATAGATTGTATTCCCCTGTTCTACAGTCGGCCTCTCCTCTCCTGACATGGCTGATAACAGATAGTAATAGATTGTATTCCCCTGTTCTACAGTCGGCCTCTCCTCTCCTGACATGGCTGATACCAGATAGTAATAGATTGTATTCCCCTCTCCTACAGTCGGCCTCTCCTGACATGGCTGATAACAGATAGTAATAGATTGTATTCCCCTGTCCTACAGTCGGCCTCTCCTGACATGGCTGATAACAGATAGTAATAGATTGTATTCCCCTGTCCTACAGTCGGCCTCTCCTGACATGGCTGATAACAGATAGTAATCGATTGTATTCCCCTGTCCTACAGTCGGCCTCTCCTCTCCTGACATGGCTGATAACAGATAGTAATAGATTGTATTCTCCTGTCCTACAGTCGGCCTCTCCTCTCCTGACATGGCTGATAACAGATAGTAATAGATTGTATTCCCCTGTCCTACAGTCGGCCTCGCCTGTCCTGACATGGCTGATAACAGATAGTAATAGATTGTATTCCCCTGTCCTACAGTCGGCCTCGCCTGTCCTGACATGGCTGATAACAGATAGTAATAGATTGTATTCCCCTGTCCTACAGTCGGCCTCTCCTCTCCTGACATGGCTGATTACAGATAGTAATAGATTGTATTCCCCTGTCCTACAGTTGGCCTCTCCTCTCCTGACATGGCTGATAACAGATAGTAATAGATTGTATTCCCCTGTCCTACAATCGGCCTCTCCCATCCTGACATGGTTGATAACAGATAGTAATAGATTGTATTCCCCTGTCCTACAGTCGGCCCCTCCTGACATGGCTGATAACAGATAGTAATAGATTGTATTCCCCTGTCCTACAGTCGGCCTCTCCTGACATGGCTGATAACAGATAGTAATAGATTGTATTCCCCTGTCCTACAGTCGCCCCCTGCTGACATGGCTGATAACAGATAGTAATAGATTGTATTCCCCTGTCCTACAGTCGGCCTCTCCTCTCCTGACATGGCTGATAACAGATGGTAATAGATTGCATTCCCCTGTCCTACAGTCGGCCTCTCCTCTCCTGACATGGCTGATTACAGATAGTAATAGATTGTATTCCCCTGTCCTACAGTCGGCCTCTCATCTCCTGACATGGCTGATAACAGATAGTAATAGATTGTATTCCCCTGTCCTACAGTCGGCCTCTCCTGACATGGCTGATAACAGATAGTAATAGATTGCATTCCCCTCTCCTACAGTCGGCCTCTCCTAACATGGCTGATAACAGATAGTAATAGATTGTATTCCCCTGTCCTACAGTCGGCTTCTCCTCTCCTGACATGGCTGATACCAGATAGTAATAGATTGTATTCCCCTGTCCTACAGTCGGCCTCTCCTCTCCTGACATGGCTGATAACAGATAGTAATAGATTGTATTCCCCTGTCCTACAGTCGGCCTCTCCTGACATGGCTGATAACAGATAGTAATAGATTGTATTCCCCTGTCCTACAGTCGGCTTCTCCTCTCCTGACATGGCTGATAACAGATAGTAATAGATTGTATTCCCCTGTCCTACAGTCGGCCTCTCCTCTCCTGACATGGCTGATAACAGATAGTAATAGATTGTATTCCCCTGTCCTACAGTCGGCCTCTCATCTCCTGACATGGCTGATAACAGATAGTAATAGATTGTATTCCCCTGTCCTACAGTCGGCCTCTCCTCTCCTGACATGGCTGATAACAGATAGTAATAGATTGTATTCCCCTGTCCTACAGTCGGCCTCTCATCTCCTGACATGGCTGATAACAGATAGTAATAGATTGTATTCCCCTGTCCTACAGTCGGCTTCTCCTCTCCTGACATGGCTGATAACAGATAGTAATAGATTGTATTCCCCTGTCCTACAGTCGGCCTCTCCTCTCCTGACATGGCTGATAACAGATAGTAATAGATTGTATTCCCCTGTCCTACAGTCGGCCTCTCCTCTCCTGACATGGCTGATAACAGATAGTAATAGATTGTATTCCCCTGTCCTACAGTCGGCCTCTCCTCTCCTGACATGGCTGATAACAGATAGTAATAGATTGTATTCCCCTGTCCTACAGTCGGCCTCTCCTCTCCTGACATGGCTGATAACAGATAGTAATAGATTGTATTCCCCTGTCCTACAGTCGGCCCCTCCTGACATGGCTGATAACAGATAGTAATAGATTGTATTCCCCTGTCCTACAGTCGGCCCCTCCTGACATGGCTGATACCAGATAGTAATAGATTGTATTCCCCTCTCCTACAGTCGGCCTCTCCTGACACGGCTGATAACAGATAGTAATAGATTGTATTCCCCTGTCCTACTGTCGCCCCCTGCTGACATGGCTGATAACAGATAGTAATAGATTGTATTCTCCTGTCCTACAGTCGGCCTCTCCTCTCCTGACATGGCTGATAACAGATAGTAATAGATTGTATTCCCCTGTCCTACAGTCGCCCCCTGCTGACATGGCTGATAACAGATAGTAATAGATTGTATTCCCCTGTCCTACAGTCAGCCTCTCCTGACATGGCTGATAACAGATAGTAATAGATTGTATTCCCCTGTCCTACAGTCGCCCCCTGCTGACATGGCTGATAACAGATAGTAATAGATTGTATTCCCCTGTCCTACAGTCGCCCCCTGCTGACATGGCTGATAACAGATAGTAATAGATTGTATTCTCCTGTCCTACAGTCGGCCTCTCCTCTCCTGACATGGCTGATAACAGATAGTAATAGATTGTATTCCCCTGTCCTACAGTCGCCCCCTGCTGACATGGCTGATAACAGATAGTAATAGATTGTATTCTCCTGTCCTACAGTCGGCCCCTCCTGACATGGCTGATAACAGATAGTAATAGATTGTATTCCCCTGTTCTACAGTCGGCCTCTCCTCTCCTGACATGGCTGATAACAGATAGTAATAGATTGTATTCTCCTGTCCTACAGTCGGCCCCTCCTGACATGGCTGATAACAGATAGTAATAGATTGTATTCCCCTGTCCTACAGTCGGCCCCTCCTGACATGGCTGATAACAGATAGTAATAGATTGTATTCCCCTGTCCTACAGTCGCCCCCTGCTGACATGGCTGATAACAGATAGTAATAGATTGTATTCCCCTGTCCTACAGTCGGCCCCTCCTGACATGGCTGATAACAGATAGTAATAGATTGTATTCCCCTGTCCTACAGTCGGCCTCTCCTCTCCTGACATGGCTGATAACAGATAGTAATAGATTGTATTCCCCTCTCCTACAGTCGGCCTCTCCTCTCCTGACATGGCTGATAACAGATAGTAATAGATTGTATTCCCCTTTCCTACAGTCGGCCTCTCCTCTCCTGACATGGCTGATAACAGATAGTAATAGATTGTATTCCCCTGTCCTACAGTCGGCCTCTCCTCTCCTGACATGACTGATACCAGATAGTAATAGATTGTATTCCCCTGTCCTACAGTCGGCCTCTCCTCTCCTGACATGGCTGATACCAGATAGTAATAGATTGTATTCCCCTGTCCTACAGTCGGCCTCTCCTGACATGGCTGATAACAGATAGTAATAGATTGTATTCCCCTGTCCTACAGTCGGCCTCTCCTCTCCTGACATGGCTGATAACAGATAGTAATAGATTGTATTCCCCTGTCCTACAGTCGGCCTCTCCTGACATGGCTGATAACAGATAGTAATAGATTGTATTCCCCTATCCTACAGTTGTCCTCTCCTCTCCTGACATGGCTGATAACAGATAGTAATAGATTGTATTCTCCTGTCCTACAGTCGTCCTCTCATCTCCTGACATGGCTGATAACAGATAGTAATAGATTGTATTCCCCTGTCCTACAGTCGGCCTCTCCCCTCCTGACATGGCTGATAACAGATAGTAATAGATTGTATTCCCCTGTCCTACAGTCGGCCTCTCCTGACATGGCTGATAACAGATAGTAATAGATTGTATTCCCCTGTCCTACAGTCGGCCTCTCCTGACATGGCTGATAACAGATAGTAATAGATTGTATTCCCCTGTCCTACAGTCGGCCTCTCCTGACATGGCTAATAACAGATAGTAATAGATTGTATTCCTCTGTCCTACAGTCGGCCTCTCCTGACATGGCTGATAACAGATAGTAATAGATTGTATTCTCCTGTCCTACAGTCGGCCTCTCCTGACATGGCTGATAACAGATAGTAATAGATTGTATTCTCCTGTCCTACAGTCGGCCTCTCCTGACATGGCTGATAACAGATAGTAATAGATTGTATTCCCCTGTCCTACAGTCGGCCTCTCCCCTCCTGACATGGCTGATAACAGATAGTAATAGATTGTATTCTCCTGTCCTACAGTCGGCCTCTCCCCTCCTGACATGGCTGATAACAGATAGTAATAGATTGTATTCCCCTGTCCTACAGTCGGCCTCTCCTCTCCTGACATGGCTGATAACAGATAGTAATAGATTGTATTCTCCTGTCCTACAGTCGGCCTCTCCTCTCCTGACATGGCTGATAACAGATAGTAATAGATTGTATTCCCCTGTCCTACAGTCGGCCTCTCCTCTCCTGACATGGCTGATAACAGATAGTAATAGATTGTATTCTCCTGTCCTACAGTCGGCCTCTCCCCTCCTGACATGGCTGATAACAGATAGTAATAGATTGTATTCCCCTGTCCTACAGTCGGCCCCTCCTGACATGGCTGATAACAGATAGTAATAGATTGTATTCCCCTGTCCTACAGTCGGCCCCTCCTGACATGGCTGATACCAGATAGTAATAGATTGTATTCCCCTGTCCTACAGTCGGCCTCTCCTCTCCTGACATGGCTGATAACAGATAGTAATAAATTGTATTCCCCTCTCCTACAGTCGGCCTCTCCTGACATGGCTGATAACAGATAGTAATAGATTGTATTCCCCTGTCCTACAGTCGGCCTCTCCTCTCCTGACATGGCTGATAACAGATAGTAATAGATTGTATTCCCCTGTTCTACAGTCGGCCTCTCCTCTCCTGACATGGCTGATAACAGATAGTAATAGATTGTATTCCCCTGTTCTACAGTCGGCCTCTCCTCTCCTGACATGGCTGATACCAGATAGTAATAGATTGTATTCCCCTCTCCTACAGTCGGCCTCTCCTGACATGGCTGATAACAGATAGTAATAGATTGTATTCCCCTGTCCTACAGTCGGCCTCTCCTGACATGGCTGATAACAGATAGTAATAGATTGTATTCCCCTGTCCTACAGTCGGCCTCTCCTGACATGGCTGATAACAGATAGTAATCGATTGTATTCCCCTGTCCTACAGTCGGCCTCTCCTCTCCTGACATGGCTGATAACAGATAGTAATAGATTGTATTCTCCTGTCCTACAGTCGGCCTCTCCTCTCCTGACATGGCTGATAACAGATAGTAATAGATTGTATTCCCCTGTCCTACAGTCGGCCTCGCCTGTCCTGACATGGCTGATAACAGATAGTAATAGATTGTATTCCCCTGTCCTACAGTCGGCCTCGCCTGTCCTGACATGGCTGATAACAGATAGTAATAGATTGTATTCCCCTGTCCTACAGTCGGCCTCTCCTCTCCTGACATGGCTGATTACAGATAGTAATAGATTGTATTCCCCTGTCCTACAGTTGGCCTCTCCTCTCCTGACATGGCTGATAACAGATAGTAATAGATTGTATTCCCCTGTCCTACAATCGGCCTCTCCCATCCTGACATGGTTGATAACAGATAGTAATAGATTGTATTCCCCTGTCCTACAGTCGGCCCCTCCTGACATGGCTGATAACAGATAGTAATAGATTGTATTCCCCTGTCCTACAGTCGGCCTCTCCTGACATGGCTGATAACAGATAGTAATAGATTGTATTCCCCTGTCCTACAGTCGCCCCCTGCTGACATGGCTGATAACAGATAGTAATAGATTGTATTCCCCTGTCCTACAGTCGGCCTCTCCTCTCCTGACATGGCTGATAACAGATGGTAATAGATTGCATTCCCCTGTCCTACAGTCGGCCTCTCCTCTCCTGACATGGCTGATTACAGATAGTAATAGATTGTATTCCCCTGTCCTACAGTCGGCCTCTCATCTCCTGACATGGCTGATAACAGATAGTAATAGATTGTATTCCCCTGTCCTACAGTCGGCCTCTCCTGACATGGCTGATAACAGATAGTAATAGATTGCATTCCCCTCTCCTACAGTCGGCCTCTCCTAACATGGCTGATAACAGATAGTAATAGATTGTATTCCCCTGTCCTACAGTCGGCTTCTCCTCTCCTGACATGGCTGATACCAGATAGTAATAGATTGTATTCCCCTGTCCTACAGTCGGCCTCTCCTCTCCTGACATGGCTGATAACAGATAGTAATAGATTGTATTCCCCTGTCCTACAGTCGGCCTCTCCTGACATGGCTGATAACAGATAGTAATAGATTGTATTCCCCTGTCCTACAGTCGGCTTCTCCTCTCCTGACATGGCTGATAACAGATAGTAATAGATTGTATTCCCCTGTCCTACAGTCGGCCTCTCCTCTCCTGACATGGCTGATAACAGATAGTAATAGATTGTATTCCCCTGTCCTACAGTCGGCCTCTCATCTCCTGACATGGCTGATAACAGATAGTAATAGATTGTATTCCCCTGTCCTACAGTCGGCCTCTCCTCTCCTGACATGGCTGATAACAGATAGTAATAGATTGTATTCCCCTGTCCTACAGTCGGCCTCTCATCTCCTGACATGGCTGATAACAGATAGTAATAGATTGTATTCCCCTGTCCTACAGTCGGCTTCTCCTCTCCTGACATGGCTGATAACAGATAGTAATAGATTGTATTCCCCTGTCCTACAGTCGGCCTCTCCTCTCCTGACATGGCTGATAACAGATAGTAATAGATTGTATTCCCCTGTCCTACAGTCGGCCTCTCCTCTCCTGACATGGCTGATAACAGATAGTAATAGATTGTATTCCCCTGTCCTACAGTCGGCCTCTCCTCTCCTGACATGGCTGATAACAGATAGTAATAGATTGTATTCCCCTGTCCTACAGTCGGCCTCTCCTCTCCTGACATGGCTGATAACAGATAGTAATAGATTGTATTCCCCTGTCCTACAGTCGGCCCCTCCTGACATGGCTGATAACAGATAGTAATAGATTGTATTCCCCTGTCCTACAGTCGGCCCCTCCTGACATGGCTGATACCAGATAGTAATAGATTGTATTCCCCTCTCCTACAGTCGGCCTCTCCTGACACGGCTGATAACAGATAGTAATAGATTGTATTCCCCTGTCCTACTGTCGCCCCCTGCTGACATGGCTGATAACAGATAGTAATAGATTGTATTCTCCTGTCCTACAGTCGGCCTCTCCTCTCCTGACATGGCTGATAACAGATAGTAATAGATTGTATTCCCCTGTCCTACAGTCGCCCCCTGCTGACATGGCTGATAACAGATAGTAATAGATTGTATTCCCCTGTCCTACAGTCAGCCTCTCCTGACATGGCTGATAACAGATAGTAATAGATTGTATTCCCCTGTCCTACAGTCGCCCCCTGCTGACATGGCTGATAACAGATAGTAATAGATTGTATTCCCCTGTCCTACAGTCGCCCCCTGCTGACATGGCTGATAACAGATAGTAATAGATTGTATTCTCCTGTCCTACAGTCGGCCTCTCCTCTCCTGACATGGCTGATAACAGATAGTAATAGATTGTATTCCCCTGTCCTACAGTCGCCCCCTGCTGACATGGCTGATAACAGATAGTAATAGATTGTATTCTCCTGTCCTACAGTCGGCCCCTCCTGACATGGCTGATAACAGATAGTAATAGATTGTATTCCCCTGTTCTACAGTCGGCCTCTCCTCTCCTGACATGGCTGATAACAGATAGTAATAGATTGTATTCTCCTGTCCTACAGTCGGCCCCTCCTGACATGGCTGATAACAGATAGTAATAGATTGTATTCCCCTGTCCTACAGTCGGCCCCTCCTGACATGGCTGATAACAGATAGTAATAGATTGTATTCCCCTGTCCTACAGTCGCCCCCTGCTGACATGGCTGATAACAGATAGTAATAGATTGTATTCCCCTGTCCTACAGTCGGCCCCTCCTGACATGGCTGATAACAGATAGTAATAGATTGTATTCCCCTGTCCTACAGTCGGCCTCTCCTCTCCTGACATGGCTGATAACAGATAGTAATAGATTGTATTCCCCTCTCCTACAGTCGGCCTCTCCTCTCCTGACATGGCTGATAACAGATAGTAATAGATTGTATTCCCCTATCCTACAGTTGTCCTCTCCTCTCCTGACATGGCTGATAAAAGATAGTAATAGATTGTATTCCTCTGTCCTACAGTCGGCCTCTCCTCACCTGACATGGCTGATAACAGATAGTAATAGATTGTATTCTCCTGTCCTACAGTCGGCCTCTCCTCTCCTGACATGGCTGATAACAGATAGTAATAGATTGTATTCCCCTGTCCTACAGTCGGCCTCTCCTGACATGGCTGATAACAGATAGTAATAGATTGTATTCCCCTGTCCTACAGTCGGCCTCTCCTCTCCTGACATGGCTGATAACAGATAGTAATAGATTGTATTCCCCTTTCCTACAGTCGGCCTCTCCTCTCCTGACATGGCTGATACCAGATAGTAATAGATTGTATTCCCCTGTCCTACAGTTGGCCTCTCCTGACATGGCTGATAACAGATAGTAATAGATTGTATTCCCCTGTCCTACAGTCGGCCTCTCCTCTCCTGACATGGCTGATAACAGATAGTAATAGATTGTATTCCCCTGTCCTACAGTCGGCCTCTCCTGACATGGCTGATAACAGATAGTAATAGATTGTATTCCCCTATCCTACAGTTGTCCTCTCCTCTCCTGACATGGCTGATAACAGATAGTAATAGATTGTATTCTCCTGTCCTACAGTCGTCCTCTCATCTCCTGACATGGCTGATAACAGATAGTAATAGATTGTATTCCCCTGTCCTACAGTCGGCCTCTCCCCTCCTGACATGGCTGATAACAGATAGTAATAGATTGTATTCCCCTGTCCTACAGTCGGCCTCTCCTGACATGGCTGATAACAGATAGTAATAGATTGTATTCCCCTGTCCTACAGTCGGCCTCTCCTGACATGGCTGATAACAGATAGTAATAGATTGTATTCCCCTGTCCTACAGTCGGCCTCTCCTGACATGGCTAATAACAGATAGTAATAGATTGTATTCCTCTGTCCTACAGTCGGCCTCTCCTGACATGGCTGATAACAGATAGTAATAGATTGTATTCTCCTGTCCTACAGTCGGCCTCTCCTGACATGGCTGATAACAGATAGTAATAGATTGTATTCTCCTGTCCTACAGTCGGCCTCTCCTGACATGGCTGATAACAGATAGTAATAGATTGTATTCCCCTGTCCTACAGTCGGCCTCTCCCCTCCTGACATGGCTGATAACAGATAGTAATAGATTGTATTCTCCTGTCCTACAGTCGGCCTCTCCCCTCCTGACATGGCTGATAACAGATAGTAATAGATTGTATTCCCCTGTCCTACAGTCGGCCTCTCCTCTCCTGACATGGCTGATAACAGATAGTAATAGATTGTATTCTCCTGTCCTACAGTCGGCCTCTCCTCTCCTGACATGGCTGATAACAGATAGTAATAGATTGTATTCCCCTGTCCTACAGTCGGCCTCTCCTCTCCTGACATGGCTGATAACAGATAGTAATAGATTGTATTCTCCTGTCCTACAGTCGGCCTCTCCCCTCCTGACATGGCTGATAACAGATAGTAATAGATTGTATTCCCCTGTCCTACAGTCGGCCCCTCCTGACATGGCTGATAACAGATAGTAATAGATTGTATTCCCCTGTCCTACAGTCGGCCCCTCCTGACATGGCTGATACCAGATAGTAATAGATTGTATTTCCCTGTCCTACAGTCGGCCTCTCCTCTCCTGACATGGCTGATAACAGATAGTAATAGATTGTATTCCCCTCTCCTACAGTCGGCCTCTCCTGACATGGCTGATAACAGATAGTAATAGATTGTATTCCCCTGTCCTACAGTCGGCCTCTCCTCTCCTGACATGGCTGATAACAGATAGTAATAGATTGTATTCCCCTGTTCTACAGTCGGCCTCTCCTCTCCTGACATGGCTGATACCAGATAGTAATAGATTGTATTCCCCTGTTCTACAGTCGGCCTCTCCTCTCCTGACATGGCTGATACCAGATAGTAATAGATTGTATTCCCCTCTCCTACAGTCGGCCTCTCCTGACATGGCTGATAACAGATAGTAATAGATTGTATTCCCCTGTCCTACAGTCGGCCTCTCCTGACATGGCTGATAACAGATAGTAATAGATTGTATTCCCCTGTCCTACAGTCGGCCTCTCCTGACATGGCTGATAACAGATAGTAATCGATTGTATTCCCCTGTCCTACAGTCGGCCTCTCCTCTCCTGACATGGCTGATAACAGATAGTAATAGATTGTATTCTCCTGTCCTACAGTCGGCCTCTCCTCTCCTGACATGGCTGATAACAGATAGTAATAGATTGTATTCCCCTGTCCTACAGTCGGCCTCGCCTGTCCTGACATGGCTGATAACAGATAGTAATAGATTGTATTCCCCTGTCCTACAGTCGGCCTCGCCTGTCCTGACATGGCTGATAACAGATAGTAATAGATTGTATTCCCCTGTCCTACAGTCGGCCTCTCCTCTCCTGACATGGCTGATTACAGATAGTAATAGATTGTATTCCCCTGTCCTACAGTCGGCCTCTCCCATCCTGACATGGTTGATAACAGATAGTAATAGATTGTATTCCCCTGTCCTACAGTCGGCCTCTCCTGACATGGCTGATAACAGATAGTAATAGATTGTATTCCCCTGTCCTACAGTCGCCCCCTGCTGACATGGCTGATAACAGATAGTAATAGATTGTATTCCCCTGTCCTACAGTCGGCCTCTCCTCTCCTGACATGGCTGATAACAGATGGTAATAGATTGCATTCCCCTGTCCTACAGTCGGCCTCTCCTCTCCTGACATGGCTGATTACAGATAGTAATAGATTGTATTCCCCTGTCCTACAGTCGGCCTCTCCTCTCCTGACATGGCTGATAACAGATAGTAATAGATTGTATTCCCCTGTCCTACAGTCGGCCTCTCCTGACATGGCTGATAACAGATAGTAATAGATTGCATTCCCCTCTCCTACAGTCGGCCTCTCCTGACATGGCTGATAACAGATAGTAATAGATTGTATTCCCCTGTCCTACAGTCGGCTTCTCCTCTCCTGACGTGGCTGATACCAGATAGTAATACATTGTATTCCCCTGTCCTACAGTCGGCCTCTCCTCTCCTGACATGGCTGATAACAGATAGTAATAGATTGTATTCCCCTGTCCTACAGTCGGCCTCTCCTGACATGGCTGATAACAGATAGTAATAGATTGTATTCCCCTGTCCTACAGTCGGCTTCTCCTCTCCTGACATGGCTGATAACAGATAGTAATAGATTGTATTCCCCTGTCCTACAGTCGGCCTCTCCTCTCCTGACATGGCTGATAACAGATAGTAATAGATTGTATTCCCCTGTCCTACAGTCGGCCTCTCATCTCCTGACATGGCTGATAACAGATAGTAATAGATTGTATTCCCCTGTCCTACAGTCGTCCTCTCATCTCCTGACATGGCTGATAACAGATAGTAATAGATTGTATTCCCCTGTCCTACAGTCGTCCTCTCATCTCCTGACATGGCTGATAACAGATAGTAATAGATTGTATTCCCCTGTCCTACAGTCGGCCTCTCCTCTCCTGACATGGCTGATAACAGATAGTAATAGATTGTATTCCCCTGTCCTACAGTCGGCCCCTCCTGACATGGCTGATAACAGATAGTAATAGATTGTATTCCCCTGTCCTACAGTCGCCCCCTGCTGACATGGCTGATAACAGATAGTAATAGATTGTATTCCCCTGTCCTACAGTCGGCCTCTCCTGACATGGCTGATAACAGATAGTAATAGATTGTATTCCCCTGTCCTACAGTCGGCCTCTCCTGACATGGCTGATAACAGATAGTAATAGATTGTATTCCCCTGTCCTACAGTCGGCCTCTCCTGACATGGCTGATAACAGATAGTAATAGATTGTATTCTCCTGTCCTACAGTCGGCCTCTCCTGACATGGCTGATAACAGATAGTAATAGATTGTATTCCCCTGTCCTACAGTCGGCCCCTCCTGACATGGCTGATAACAGATAGTAATAGATTGTATTCCCCTGTCCTACAGTCGGCCTCTCCTGACATGGCTGATAACAGATAGTAATAGATTGTATTCCCCTGTCCTACAGTCGGCCTCTCCTCTCCTGACATGGCTGATAACAGATAGTAATAGATTGTATTCCCCTGTCCTACAGTCGGCCTCTCCTCTCCTGACATGGCTGATAACAGATAGTAATAGATTGTATTCCCCTGTCCTACAGTCGGCCCCTCCTGACATGGCTGATAACAGATAGTAATAGATTGTATTCCCCTGTCCTACAGTCGGCCCCTCCTGACATGGCTGATAACAGATAGTAATAGATTGTATTCTCCTGTCCTACAGTCGGCCTCTCCTCTCCTGACATGGCTGATAACAGATAGTAATAGATTGTATTCCCCTGTCCTACAGTCGGCCCCTCCTGACATGGCTGATAACAGATAGTAATAGATTGTATTCCCCTGTCCTACAGTCGGCCCCTCCTGACATGGCTGATAACAGATAGTAATAGATTGTATTCCCCTGTCCTACAGTCGGCCCCTCCTGACATGGCTGATAACAGATAGTAATAGATTGTATTCCCCTGTCCTACAGTCGGCCTCTCCTGACATGGCTGATAACAGATAGTAATAGATTGTATTCCCCTGTCCTACAGTCGGCCTCTCCTGACATGGCTGATAACAGATAGTAATAGATTGTATTCTCCTGTCCTACAGTCAGCCTCTTCCCCTCCTGACATGGCTGATACCAGATAGTAATAGATTGTATTCCCCTGTCCTACAGTCGGCCTCTCCTCTCCTGACATGGCTGATAACAGATAGTAATAGATTGTATTCTCCTGTCCTACAGTCGGCCTCTCCCCTCCTGACATGGCTGATAACAGATAGTAATAGATTGTATTCTCCTGTCCTACAGTCGGCCTCTCCTCTCCTGACATGGCTGATAACAGATAGTAATAGATTGTATTCCCCTGTCCTACAGTCGGCCTCTCCTCTCCTGATATGGCTGATAACAGATAGTAATAGATTGTATTCCCCTGTCCTACAGTCGGCCTCTCCTCTCCTGACATGGCTGATAACAGATAGTAATAGATTGTATTCCCTTGTCCTACAGTCGGCCTCTCCTCTCCTGACATGGCTGATAACAGATAGTAATAGATTGTATTCCCCTGTCCTACAGTCGGCCTCTCCTCTCCTGACATGGCTGATAACAGATAGTAATAGATTGTATTCCCCTGTCCTACAGTCGGCCCCTCCTGACATGGCTGATAACAGATAGTAATAGATTGTATTCTCCTGTCCTACAGTCGGCCTCTCCTCTCCTGACGTGTCTGATAACAGATAGTAATAGATTGTATTCTCCTGTCCTACAGTCGGCCTCTCCTCTCCTGACATGGCTGATAACAGATAGTAATAGATTGTATTCCCCTGTCCTACAGTCGACCTCTCCTGACACGGCTGATAACAGATAGTAATAGATTGTATTCCCCTGTCCTACTGTCGCCCCCTGCTGACATGGCTGATAACAGATAGTAATAGATTGTATTCTCCTGTCCTACAGTCGGCCTCTCCTCTCCTGACATGGCTGATAACAGATAGTAATAGATTGTATTCCCCTGTCCTACAGTCGGCCTCTCCTGACATGGCTGATAACAGATAGTAATAGATTGTATTCTCCTGTCGTACAGTCGGCCTCTCCCCTCCTGACATGGCTGATAACAGATAGTAATAGATTGTATTCTCCTGTCCTACAGTCGGCCTCTCCTCTCCTGACATGGCTGATAACAGATAGTAATAGATTGTATTCCCCTGTCCTACAGTCGCCCCCTGCTGACATGGCTGATAACAGATAGTAATAGATTGTATTCCCCTGTCCTACAGTCGGCCTCTCCTGACATGGCTGATAACAGATAGTAATAGATTGTATTCCCCTGTCCTACAGTCGCCCCCTGCTGACATGGCTGATAACAGATAGTAATAGATTGTATTCCCCTGTCCTACAGTCGCCCCCTGCTGACATGGCTGATAACAGATAGTAATAGATTGTATTCTCCTGTCCTACAGTCGGCCTCTCCTCTCCTGACATGGCTGATAACAGATAGTAATAGATTGTATTCCCCTGTCCTACAGTCGCCCCCTGCTGACATGGCTGATAACAGATAGTAATAGATTGTATTCTCCTGTCCTACAGTCGGCCCCTCCTGACATGGCTGATAACAGATAGTAATAGATTGTATTCCCCTGTTCTACAGTCGGCCTCTCCTCTCCTGACATGGCTGATAACAGATAGTAATAGATTGTATTCTCCTGTCCTACAGTCGGCCCCTCCTGACATGGCTGATAACAGATAGTAATAGATTGTATTCCCCTGTCCTACAGTCGGCCCCTCCTGACATGGCTGATAACAGATAGTAATAGATTGTATTCCCCTGTCCTACAGTCGCCCCCTGCTGACATGGCTGATAACAGATAGTAATAGATTGTATTCCCCTGTCCTACAGTCGGCCCCTCCTGACATGGCTGATAACAGATAGTAATAGATTGTATTCCCCTGTCCTACAGTCGGCCTCTCCTCTCTTGACATGGCTGATAACAGATAGTAATAGATTGTATTCCCCTCTCCTACAGTCGGCCTCTCCTCTCCTGACATGGCTGATAACAGATAGTAATAGATTGTATTCCCCTATCCTACAGTTGTCCTCTCCTCTCCTGACATGGCTGATAAAAGATAGTAATAGATTGTATTCCTCTGTCCTACAGTCGGCCTCTCCTCACCTGACATGGCTGATAACAGATAGTAATAGATTGTATTCTCCTGTCCTACAGTCGGCCTCTCCTCTCCTGACATGGCTGATAACAGATAGTAATAGATTGTATTCCCCTGTCCTACAGTCGGCCTCTCCTGACATGGCTGATAACAGATAGTAATAGATTGTATTCCCCTGTCCTACAGTCGCCCCCTGCTGACATGGCTGATAACAGATAGTAATAGATTGTATTCCCCTGTCCTACAGTCGGCCTCTCCTGACATGGCTGATAACAGATAGTAATAGATTGTATTCCCCTGTCCTACAGTCGGCCTCTCCTGACATGGCTGATAACAGATAGTAATAGATTGTATTCCCCTGTCCTACAGTCGGCCTCTCCTGACATGGCTGATAACAGATAGTAATAGATTGTATTCCCCTGTCCTACAGTCGGCCTCTCCTGACATGGCTGATAACAGATAGTAATAGATTGTATTCCCCTGTCCTACAGTCGGCCTCTCCTGACATGGCTGATAACAGATAGTAATAGATTGTATTCCCCTGTCCTACAGTCGGCCTCTCCTGACATGGCTGATAACAGATAGTAATAGATTGTATTCTCCTGTCCTACAGTCGGCCTCTCCTGACATGGCTGATAACAGATAGTAATAGATTGTATTCCCCTGTCCTACAGTCGGCCCCTCCTGACATGGCTGATAACAGATAGTAATAGATTGTATTCCCCTGTCCTACAGTCGGCCTCTCCTGACATGGCTGATAACAGATAGTAATAGATTGTATTCCCCTGTCCTACAGTCGGCCTCTCCTGACATGGCTGACAACAGATAGTAATAGATTGTATTCTCCTGTACTACAGTCGGCCTCTCCTCTCCTGACATGGCTGATAACAGATAGTAATAGATTGTATTCCCCTGTCCTACAGTCGGCCTCTCCTCTCCTGACATGGCTGATAACAGATAGTAATAGATTGTATTCCCCTGTCCTACAGTCGGCCCCTCCTGACATGGCTGATAACAGATAGTAATAGATTGTATTCCCCTGTCCTACAGTCGGCCCCTCCTGACATGGCTGATAACAGATAGTAATAGATTGTATTCTCCTGTCCTACAGTCGGCCTCTCCTCTCCTGACATGGCTGATAACAGATAGTAATAGATTGTATTCTCCTGTCCTACAGTCGCCCCCTGCTGACATGGCTGATAACAGATAGTAATAGATTGTATTCCCCTGTCCTACAGTCGGCCTCTCCTGACATGGCTGATAACAGATAGTAATAGATTGTATTCTCCTGTCCTACAGTCAGCCTCTTCCCCTCCTGACATGGCTGATAACAGATAGTAATAGATTGTATTCCCCTGTCCTACAGTCGGCCTCTCCTGACATGGCTGATAACAGATAGTAATAGATTGTATTCCCCTGTCCTACAGTCGGCCTCTCCTCTCCTGATATGGCTGATAACAGATAGTAATAGATTGTATTCCCCTGTCCTACAGTCGGCCTCTCCTCTCCTGATATGGCTGATAACAGATAGTAATAGATTGTATTCCCCTGTCCTACAGTCGGCCTCTCCTCTCCTGACATGGCTGATAACAGATAGTAATAGATTGTATTCCCCTGTCCTACAGTCGGCCCCTCCTGACATGGCTGATAACAGATAGTAATAGATTGTATTCTCCTGTCCTACAGTCGGCCTCTCCTCTCCTGACGTGTCTGATAACAGATAGTAATAGATTGTATTCTCCTGTCCTACAGTCGGCCTCTCCTCTCCTGACATGGCTGATAACAGATAGTAATAGATTGTATTCCCCTGTCCTACAGTCGGCCCCTCCTGACATGGCTGATACCAGATAGTAATAGATTGTATTCCCCTCTCCTACAGTCGGCCTCTCCTGACACGGCTGATAACAGATAGTAATAGATTGTATTCCCCTGTCCTACTGTCGCCCCCTGCTGACATGGCTGATAACAGATAGTAATAGATTGTATTCTCCTGTCCTACAGTCGGCCTCTCCTCTCCTGACATGGCTGATAACAGATAGTAATAGATTGTATTCCCCTGTCCTACAGTCGGCCTCTCCTCTCCTGACATGGCTGATAACAGATAGTAATAGATTGTATTCTCCTGTCGTACAGTCGGCCTCTCCCCTCCTGACATGGCTGATAACAGATAGTAATAGATTGTATTCTCCTGTCCTACAGTCGGCCTCTCCTCTCCTGACATGGCTGATAACAGATAGTAATAGATTGTATTCCCCTGTCCTACAGTCGGCCTCTCCTGACATGGCTTATAACAGATAGTAATAGATTGTATTCCCCTGTCCTACAGTCGGCCTCTCCTCTCCTGACATGGCTGATAACAGATAGTAATAGATTGTATTCCCCTGTCCTACAGTCGGCCTCTCCTCTCCTGACATGGCTGATAACAGATAGTAATAGATTGTATTCCCCTGTCCTACAGTCGGCCTCTCCTCTCCTGACATGGCTGATAACAGATAGTAATAGATTGTATTCCCCTGTCCTACAGTCGGCCTCTCCTCTCCTGACATGGCTGATAACAGATAGTAATAGATTGTATTCCCCTGTCCTACAGTCGGCCTCTCCTCTCCTGACATGGCTGATACCAGATAGTAATAGATTGTATTCCCCTCTCCTACAGTCGGCATCTCCTGACACGGCTGATAACAGATAGTAATAGATTGTATTCCCCTGTCCTACTGTCGCCCCCTGCTGACATGGCTGATAACAGATAGTAATAGATTGTATTCTCCTGTCCTACAGTCGGCCTCTCCTCTCCTGACATGGCTGATAACAGATAGTAATAGATTGTATTCCCCTGTCCTACAGTCGCCCCCTGCTGACATGGCTGATAACAGATAGTAATAGATTGTATTCCCCTGTCCTACAGTCGGCCTCTCCTGACATGGCTGATAACAGATAGTAATAGATTGTATTCCCCTGTCCTACAGTCGCCCCCTGCTGACATGGCTGATAACAGATAGTAATAGATTGTATTCTCCTGTCCTACAGTCGGCCTCTCCTCTCCTGACATGGCTGATAACAGATAGTAATAGATTGTATTCCCCTGTCCTACAGTCGCCCCCTGCTGACATGGCTGATAACAGATAGTAATAGATTGTATTCTCCTGTCCTACAGTCGGCCCCTCCTGACATGGCTGATAACAGATAGTAATAGATTGTATTCCCCTGTTCTACAGTCGGCCTCTCCTCTCCTGACATGGCTGATAACAGATAGTAATAGATTGTATTCTCCTGTCCTACAGTCGGCCCCTCCTGACATGGCTGATAACAGATAGTAATAGATTGTATTCCCCTGTCCTACAGTCGGCCCCTCCTGACATGGCTGATAACAGATAGTAATAGATTGTATTCCCCTGTCCTACAGTCGCCCCCTGCTGACATGGCTGATAACAGATAGTAATAGATTGTATTCCCCTGTCCTACAGTCGGCCCCTCCTGACATGGCTGATAACAGATAGTAATAGATTGTATTCCCCTGTCCTACAGTCGGCCTCTCCTCTCTTGACATGGCTGATAACAGATAGTAATAGATTGTATTCCCCTCTCCTACAGTCGGCCTCTCCTCTCCTGACATGGCTGATAACAGATAGTAATAGATTGTATTCCCCTATCCTACAGTTGTCCTCTCCTCTCCTGACATGGCTGATAAAAGATAGTAATAGATTGTATTCCTCTGTCCTACAGTCGGCCTCTCCTCACCTGACATGGCTGATAACAGATAGTAATAGATTGTATTCTCCTGTCCTACAGTCGGCCTCTCCTCTCCTGACATGGCTGATAACAGATAGTAATAGATTGTATTCCCCTGTCCTACAGTCGGCCTCTCCTGACATGGCTGATAACAGATAGTAATAGATTGTATTCCCCTGTCCTACAGTCGGCCTCTCCTGACATGGCTGATAACAGATAGTAATAGATTGTATTCCCCTTTCCTACAGTCGGCCTCTCCTCTCCTGACATGGCTGATAACAGATAGTAATAGATTGTATTCCCCTGTCCTACAGTCGGCCTCTCCTCTCCTGACATGACTGATACCAGATAGTAATAGATTGTATTCCCCTGTCCTACAGTCGGCCTCTCCTCTCCTGACATGGCTGATACCAGATAGTAATAGATTGTATTCCCCTGTCCTACAGTCGGCCTCTCCTGACATGGCTGATAACAGATAGTAATAGATTGTATTCCCCTGTCCTACAGTCGGCCTCTCCTCTCCTGACATGGCTGATAACAGATAGTAATAGATTGTATTCCCCTGTCCTACAGTCGGCCTCTCCTGACATGGCTGATAACAGATAGTAATAGATTGTATTCCCCTATCCTACAGTTGTCCTCTCCTCTCCTGACATGGCTGATAACAGATAGTAATAGATTGTATTCTCCTGTCCTACAGTCGTCCTCTCATCTCCTGACATGGCTGATAACAGATAGTAATAGATTGTATTCCCCTGTCCTACAGTCGGCCTCTCCCCTCCTGACATGGCTGATAACAGATAGTAATAGATTGTATTCCCCTGTCCTACAGTCGGCCTCTCCTGACATGGCTGATAACAGATAGTAATAGATTGTATTCCCCTGTCCTACAGTCGGCCTCTCCTGACATGGCTGATAACAGATAGTAATAGATTGTATTCCCCTGTCCTACAGTCGGCCTCTCCTGACATGGCTAATAACAGATAGTAATAGATTGTATTCCCCTGTCCTACAGTCGGCCTCTCCCCTCCTGACATGGCTGATAACAGATAGTAATAGATTGTATTCTCCTGTCCTACAGTCGGCCTCTCCCCTCCTGACATGGCTGATAACAGATAGTAATAGATTGTATTCCCCTGTCCTACAGTCGGCCTCTCCTCTCCTGACATGGCTGATAACAGATAGTAATAGATTGTATTCTCCTGTCCTACAGTCGGCCTCTCCTCTCCTGACATGGCTGATAACAGATAGTAATAGATTGTATTCCCCTGTCCTACAGTCGGCCTCTCCTCTCCTGACATGGCTGATAACAGATAGTAATAGATTGTATTCTCCTGTCCTACAGTCGGCCTCTCCCCTCCTGACATGGCTGATAACAGATAGTAATAGATTGTATTCCCCTGTCCTACAGTCGGCCCCTCCTGACATGGCTGATAACAGATAGTAATAGATTGTATTCCCCTGTCCTACAGTCGGCCCCT
Organism: Leptodactylus fuscus; assembly: GCF_031893055.1. Lineage (NCBI taxonomy): Eukaryota > Metazoa > Chordata > Amphibia > Anura > Leptodactylidae > Leptodactylus > Leptodactylus fuscus. The sequence goes on along the minus strand of NW_027440453.1, from coordinate 48,048 downwards.
CCTGACATGGCTGATACCAGATAGTAATAGATTGTATTCCCCTGTCCTACAGTCGGCCTCTCCTCTCCTGACATGGCTGATAACAGATAGTAATAGATTGTATTCCCCTCTCCTACAGTCGGCCTCTCCTGACATGGCTGATAACAGATAGTAATAGATTGTATTCCCCTGTCCTACAGTCGGCCTCTCCTCTCCTGACATGGCTGATAACAGATAGTAATAGATTGTATTCCCCTGTTCTACAGTCGGCCTCTCCTCTCCTGACATGGCTGATACCAGATAGTAATAGATTGTATTCCCCTGTTCTACAGTCGGCCTCTCCTCTCCTGACATGGCTGATACCAGATAGTAATAGATTGTATTCCCCTCTCCTACAGTCGGCCTCTCCTGACATGGCTGATAACAGATAGTAATAGATTGTATTCCCCTGTCCTACAGTCGGCCTCTCCTGACATGGCTGATAACAGATAGTAATAGATTGTATTCCCCTGTCCTACAGTCGGCCTCTCCTGACATGGCTGATAACAGATAGTAATAGATTGTATTCTCCTGTCCTACAGTCGGCCTCTCCTCTCCTGACATGGCTGATAACAGATAGTAATAGATTGTATTCCCCTGTCCTACAGTCGGCCTCGCCTGTCCTGACATGGCTGATAACAGATAGTAATAGATTGTATTCCCCTGTCCTACAGTCGGCCTCGCCTGTCCTGACATGGCTGATAACAGATAGTAATAGATTGTATTCCCCTGTCCTACAGTCGGCCTCTCCTCTCCTGACATGGCTGATTACAGATAGTAATAGATTGTATTCCCCTGTCCTACAGTTGGCCTCTCCTCTCCTGACATGGCTGATAACAGATAGTAATAGATTGTATTCCCCTGTCCTACAGTCGGCCCCTCCTGACATGGCTGATAACAGATAGTAATAGATTGTATTCCCCTGTCCTACAGTCGGCCTCTCCTGACATGGCTGATAACAGATAGTAATAGATTGTATTCCCCTGTCCTACAGTCGCCCCCTGCTGACATGGCTGATAACAGATAGTAATAGATTGCATTCCCCTGTCCTACAGTCGGCCTCTCCTCTCCTGACATGGCTGATAACAGATGGTAATAGATTGCATTCCCCTGTCCTACAGTCGGCCTCTCCTCTCCTGACATGGCTGATTACAGATAGTAATAGATTGTATTCCCCTGTCCTACAGTCGGCCTCTCCTCTCCTGACATGGCTGATAACAGATAGTAATAGATTGCATTCCCCTCTCCTACAGTCGGCCTCTCCTGACATGGCTGATAACAGATAGTAATAGATTGCATTCCCCTCTCCTACAGTCGGCCTCTCCTGACATGGCTGATAACAGATAGTAATAGATTGTATTCCCCTGTCCTACAGTCGGCTTCTCCTCTCCTGACGTGGCTGATACCAGATAGTAATAGATTGTATTCCCCTGTCCTACAGTCGGCCTCTCCTCTCCTGACATGGCTGATAACAGATAGTAATAGATTGTATTCCGCTGTCCTACAGTCGGCCTCTCCTGACATGGCTGATAACAGATAGTAATAGATTGTATTCCCCTGTCCTACAGTCGGCTTCTCCTCTCCTGACATGGCTGATAACAGATAGTAATAGATTGTATTCCCCTGTCCTACAGTCGGCCTCTCCTCTCCTGACATGGCTGATAACAGATAGTAATAGATTGTATTCCCCTGTCCTACAGTCGGCCTCTCATCTCCTGACATGGCTGATAACAGATAGTAATAGATTGTATTCCCCTGTCCTACAGTCGGCCTCTCCTCTCCTGACATGGCTGATAACAGATAGTAATAGATTGTATTCCCCTGTCCTACAGTCGGCCTCTCATCTCCTGACATGGCTGATAACAGATAGTAATAGATTGTATTCCCCTGTCCTACAGTCGTCCTCTCATCTCCTGACATGGCTGATAACAGATAGTAATAGATTGTATTCCCCTGTCCTACAGTCGCCCCCTGCTGACATGGCTGATAACAGATAGTAATAGATTGTATTCTCCTGTCCTACAGTCGGCCCCTCCTGACATGGCTGATAACAGATAGTAATAGATTGTATTCCCCTGTCCTACAGTCGCCCCCTGCTGACATGGCTGATAACAGATAGTAATAGATTGTATTCTCCTGTCCTACAGTCGGCCCCTCCTGACATGGCTGATAACAGATAGTAATAGATTGTATTCCCCTGTTCTACAGTCGGCCTCTCCTCTCCTGACATGGCTGATAACAGATAGTAATAGATTGTATTCTCCTGTCCTACAGTCGGCCCCTCCTGACATGGCTGATAACAGATAGTAATAGATTGTATTCCCCTGTCCTACAGTCGGCCCCTCCTGACATGGCTGATAACAGATAGTAATAGATTGTATTCCCCTGTCCTACAGTCGCCCCCTGCTGACATGGCTGATAACAGATAGTAATAGATTGTATTCCCCTGTCCTACAGTCGGCCCCTCCTGACATGGCTGATAACAGATAGTAATAGATTGTATTCCCCTGTCCTACAGTCGGCCTCTCCTCTCTTGACATGGCTGATAACAGATAGTAATAGATTGTATTCCCCTCTCCTACAGTCGGCCTCTCCTCTCCTGACATGGCTGATAACAGATAGTAATAGATTGTATTCCCCTATCCTACAGTTGTCCTCTCCTCTCCTGACATGGCTGATAAAAGATAGTAATAGATTGTATTCCTCTGTCCTACAGTCGGCCTCTCCTCACCTGACATGGCTGATAACAGATAGTAATAGATTGTATTCTCCTGTCCTACAGTCGGCCTCTCCTCTCCTGACATGGCTGATAACAGATAGTAATAGATTGTATTCCCCTGTCCTACAGTCGGCCTCTCCTGACATGGCTGATAACAGATAGTAATAGATTGTATTCCCCTGTCCTACAGTCGGCCTCTCCTGACATGGCTGATAACAGATAGTAATAGATTGTATTCCCCTTTCCTACAGTCGGCCTCTCCTCTCCTGACATGGCTGATAACAGATAGTAATAGATTGTATTCCCCTGTCCTACAGTCGGCCTCTCCTCTCCTGACATGACTGATACCAGATAGTAATAGATTGTATTCCCCTGTCCTACAGTCGGCCTCTCCTCTCCTGACATGGCTGATACCAGATAGTAATAGATTGTATTCCCCTGTCCTACAGTCGGCCTCTCCTGACATGGCTGATAACAGATAGTAATAGATTGTATTCCCCTGTCCTACAGTCGGCCTCTCCTCTCCTGACATGGCTGATAACAGATAGTAATAGATTGTATTCCCCTGTCCTACAGTCGGCCTCTCCTGACATGGCTGATAACAGATAGTAATAGATTGTATTCCCCTATCCTACAGTTGTCCTCTCCTCTCCTGACATGGCTGATAACAGATAGTAATAGATTGTATTCTCCTGTCCTACAGTCGTCCTCTCATCTCCTGACATGGCTGATAACAGATAGTAATAGATTGTATTCCCCTGTCCTACAGTCGGCCTCTCCCCTCCTGACATGGCTGATAACAGATAGTAATAGATTGTATTCCCCTGTCCTACAGTCGGCCTCTCCTGACATGGCTGATAACAGATAGTAATAGATTGTATTCCCCTGTCCTACAGTCGGCCTCTCCTGACATGGCTGATAACAGATAGTAATAGATTGTATTCCCCTGTCCTACAGTCGGCCTCTCCTGACATGGCTAATAACAGATAGTAATAGATTGTATTCCCCTGTCCTACAGTCGGCCTCTCCCCTCCTGACATGGCTGATAACAGATAGTAATAGATTGTATTCTCCTGTCCTACAGTCGGCCTCTCCCCTCCTGACATGGCTGATAACAGATAGTAATAGATTGTATTCCCCTGTCCTACAGTCGGCCTCTCCTCTCCTGACATGGCTGATAACAGATAGTAATAGATTGTATTCTCCTGTCCTACAGTCGGCCTCTCCTCTCCTGACATGGCTGATAACAGATAGTAATAGATTGTATTCCCCTGTCCTACAGTCGGCCTCTCCTCTCCTGACATGGCTGATAACAGATAGTAATAGATTGTATTCTCCTGTCCTACAGTCGGCCTCTCCCCTCCTGACATGGCTGATAACAGATAGTAATAGATTGTATTCCCCTGTCCTACAGTCGGCCCCTCCTGACATGGCTGATAACAGATAGTAATAGATTGTATTCCCCTGTCCTACAGTCGGCCCCTCCTGACATGGCTGATACCAGATAGTAATAGATTGTATTCCCCTGTCCTACAGTCGGCCTCTCCTCTCCTGACATGGCTGATAACAGATAGTAATAGATTGTATTCCCCTCTCCTACAGTCGGCCTCTCCTGACATGGCTGATAACAGATAGTAATAGATTGTATTCCCCTGTCCTACAGTCGGCCTCTCCTCTCCTGACATGGCTGATAACAGATAGTAATAGATTGTATTCCCCTGTTCTACAGTCGGCCTCTCCTCTCCTGACATGGCTGATACCAGATAGTAATAGATTGTATTCCCCTGTTCTACAGTCGGCCTCTCCTCTCCTGACATGGCTGATACCAGATAGTAATAGATTGTATTCCCCTCTCCTACAGTCGGCCTCTCCTGACATGGCTGATAACAGATAGTAATAGATTGTATTCCCCTGTCCTACAGTCGGCCTCTCCTGACATGGCTGATAACAGATAGTAATAGATTGTATTCCCCTGTCCTACAGTCGGCCTCTCCTGACATGGCTGATAACAGATAGTAATAGATTGTATTCTCCTGTCCTACAGTCGGCCTCTCCTCTCCTGACATGGCTGATAACAGATAGTAATAGATTGTATTCCCCTGTCCTACAGTCGGCCTCGCCTGTCCTGACATGGCTGATAACAGATAGTAATAGATTGTATTCCCCTGTCCTACAGTCGGCCTCGCCTGTCCTGACATGGCTGATAACAGATAGTAATAGATTGTATTCCCCTGTCCTACAGTCGGCCTCTCCTCTCCTGACATGGCTGATTACAGATAGTAATAGATTGTATTCCCCTGTCCTACAGTTGGCCTCTCCTCTCCTGACATGGCTGATAACAGATAGTAATAGATTGTATTCCCCTGTCCTACAGTCGGCCCCTCCTGACATGGCTGATAACAGATAGTAATAGATTGTATTCCCCTGTCCTACAGTCGGCCTCTCCTGACATGGCTGATAACAGATAGTAATAGATTGTATTCCCCTGTCCTACAGTCGCCCCCTGCTGACATGGCTGATAACAGATAGTAATAGATTGTATTCCCCTGTCCTACAGTCGGCCTCTCCTCTCCTGACATGGCTGATAACAGATGGTAATAGATTGCATTCCCCTGTCCTACAGTCGGCCTCTCCTCTCCTGACATGGCTGATTACAGATAGTAATAGATTGTATTCCCCTGTCCTACAGTCGGCCTCTCCTCTCCTGACATGGCTGATAACAGATAGTAATAGATTGTATTCCCCTCTCCTACAGTCGGCCTCTCCTGACATGGCTGATAACAGATAGTAATAGATTGCATTCCCCTCTCCTACAGTCGGCCTCTCCTGACATGGCTGATAACAGATAGTAATAGATTGTATTCCCCTGTCCTACAGTCGGCTTCTCCTCTCCTGACGTGGCTGATACCAGATAGTAATAGATTGTATTCCCCTGTCCTACAGTCGGCCTCTCCTCTCCTGACATGGCTGATAACAGATAGTAATAGATTGTATTCCGCTGTCCTACAGTCGGCCTCTCCTGACATGGCTGATAACAGATAGTAATAGATTGTATTCCCCTGTCCTACAGTCGGCTTCTCCTCTCCTGACATGGCTGATAACAGATAGTAATAGATTGTATTCCCCTGTCCTACAGTCGGCCTCTCCTCTCCTGACATGGCTGATAACAGATAGTAATAGATTGTATTCCCCTGTCCTACAGTCGGCCTCTCATCTCCTGACATGGCTGATAACAGATAGTAATAGATTGTATTCCCCTGTCCTACAGTCGGCCTCTCCTCTCCTGACATGGCTGATAACAGATAGTAATAGATTGTATTCCCCTGTCCTACAGTCGGCCTCTCATCTCCTGACATGGCTGATAACAGATAGTAATAGATTGTATTCCCCTGTCCTACAGTCGTCCTCTCATCTCCTGACATGGCTGATAACAGATAGTAATAGATTGTATTCCCCTGTCCTACAGTCGCCCCCTGCTGACATGGCTGATAACAGATAGTAATAGATTGTATTCTCCTGTCCTACAGTCGGCCCCTCCTGACATGGCTGATAACAGATAGTAATAGATTGTATTCCCCTGTCCTACAGTCGCCCCCTGCTGACATGGCTGATAACAGATAGTAATAGATTGTATTCTCCTGTCCTACAGTCGGCCCCTCCTGACATGGCTGATAACAGATAGTAATAGATTGTATTCCCCTGTTCTACAGTCGGCCTCTCCTCTCCTGACATGGCTGATAACAGATAGTAATAGATTGTATTCTCCTGTCCTACAGTCGGCCCCTCCTGACATGGCTGATAACAGATAGTAATAGATTGTATTCCCCTGTCCTACAGTCGGCCCCTCCTGACATGGCTGATAACAGATAGTAATAGATTGTATTCCCCTGTCCTACAGTCGCCCCCTGCTGACATGGCTGATAACAGATAGTAATAGATTGTATTCCCCTGTCCTACAGTCGGCCCCTCCTGACATGGCTGATAACAGATAGTAATAGATTGTATTCCCCTGTCCTACAGTCGGCCTCTCCTCTCTTGACATGGCTGATAACAGATAGTAATAGATTGTATTCCCCTCTCCTACAGTCGGCCTCTCCTCTCCTGACATGGCTGATAACAGATAGTAATAGATTGTATTCCCCTATCCTACAGTTGTCCTCTCCTCTCCTGACATGGCTGATAAAAGATAGTAATAGATTGTATTCCTCTGTCCTACAGTCGGCCTCTCCTCACCTGACATGGCTGATAACAGATAGTAATAGATTGTATTCTCCTGTCCTACAGTCGGCCTCTCCTCTCCTGACATGGCTGATAACAGATAGTAATAGATTGTATTCCCCTGTCCTACAGTCGGCCTCTCCTGACATGGCTGATAACAGATAGTAATAGATTGTATTCCCCTGTCCTACAGTCGGCCTCTCCTGACATGGCTGATAACAGATAGTAATAGATTGTATTCCCCTTTCCTACAGTCGGCCTCTCCTCTCCTGACATGGCTGATAACAGATAGTAATAGATTGTATTCCCCTGTCCTACAGTCGGCCTCTCCTCTCCTGACATGACTGATACCAGATAGTAATAGATTGTATTCCCCTGTCCTACAGTCGGCCTCTCCTCTCCTGACATGGCTGATACCAGATAGTAATAGATTGTATTCCCCTGTCCTACAGTCGGCCTCTCCTGACATGGCTGATAACAGATAGTAATAGATTGTATTCCCCTGTCCTACAGTCGGCCTCTCCTCTCCTGACATGGCTGATAACAGATAGTAATAGATTGTATTCCCCTGTCCTACAGTCGGCCTCTCCTGACATGGCTGATAACAGATAGTAATAGATTGTATTCCCCTATCCTACAGTTGTCCTCTCCTCTCCTGACATGGCTGATAACAGATAGTAATAGATTGTATTCTCCTGTCCTACAGTCGTCCTCTCATCTCCTGACATGGCTGATAACAGATAGTAATAGATTGTATTCCCCTGTCCTACAGTCGGCCTCTCCCCTCCTGACATGGCTGATAACAGATAGTAATAGATTGTATTCCCCTGTCCTACAGTCGGCCTCTCCTGACATGGCTGATAACAGATAGTAATAGATTGTATTCCCCTGTCCTACAGTCGGCCTCTCCTGACATGGCTGATAACAGATAGTAATAGATTGTATTCCCCTGTCCTACAGTCGGCCTCTCCTGACATGGCTAATAACAGATAGTAATAGATTGTATTCCCCTGTCCTACAGTCGGCCTCTCCCCTCCTGACATGGCTGATAACAGATAGTAATAGATTGTATTCTCCTGTCCTACAGTCGGCCTCTCCCCTCCTGACATGGCTGATAACAGATAGTAATAGATTGTATTCCCCTGTCCTACAGTCGGCCTCTCCTCTCCTGACATGGCTGATAACAGATAGTAATAGATTGTATTCTCCTGTCCTACAGTCGGCCTCTCCTCTCCTGACATGGCTGATAACAGATAGTAATAGATTGTATTCCCCTGTCCTACAGTCGGCCTCTCCTCTCCTGACATGGCTGATAACAGATAGTAATAGATTGTATTCTCCTGTCCTACAGTCGGCCTCTCCCCTCCTGACATGGCTGATAACAGATAGTAATAGATTGTATTCCCCTGTCCTACAGTCGGCCCCTCCTGACATGGCTGATAACAGATAGTAATAGATTGTATTCCCCTGTCCTACAGTCGGCCCCTCCTGACATGGCTGATACCAGATAGTAATAGATTGTATTCCCCTGTCCTACAGTCGGCCTCTCCTCTCCTGACATGGCTGATAACAGATAGTAATAGATTGTATTCCCCTCTCCTACAGTCGGCCTCTCCTGACATGGCTGATAACAGATAGTAATAGATTGTATTCCCCTGTCCTACAGTCGGCCTCTCCTCTCCTGACATGGCTGATAACAGATAGTAATAGATTGTATTCCCCTGTTCTACAGTCGGCCTCTCCTCTCCTGACATGGCTGATACCAGATAGTAATAGATTGTATTCCCCTGTTCTACAGTCGGCCTCTCCTCTCCTGACATGGCTGATACCAGATAGTAATAGATTGTATTCCCCTCTCCTACAGTCGGCCTCTCCTGACATGGCTGATAACAGATAGTAATAGATTGTATTCCCCTGTCCTACAGTCGGCCTCTCCTGACATGGCTGATAACAGATAGTAATAGATTGTATTCCCCTGTCCTACAGTCGGCCTCTCCTGACATGGCTGATAACAGATAGTAATAGATTGTATTCTCCTGTCCTACAGTCGGCCTCTCCTCTCCTGACATGGCTGATAACAGATAGTAATAGATTGTATTCCCCTGTCCTACAGTCGGCCTCGCCTGTCCTGACATGGCTGATAACAGATAGTAATAGATTGTATTCCCCTGTCCTACAGTCGGCCTCGCCTGTCCTGACATGGCTGATAACAGATAGTAATAGATTGTATTCCCCTGTCCTACAGTCGGCCTCTCCTCTCCTGACATGGCTGATTACAGATAGTAATAGATTGTATTCCCCTGTCCTACAGTTGGCCTCTCCTCTCCTGACATGGCTGATAACAGATAGTAATAGATTGTATTCCCCTGTCCTACAGTCGGCCCCTCCTGACATGGCTGATAACAGATAGTAATAGATTGTATTCCCCTGTCCTACAGTCGGCCTCTCCTGACATGGCTGATAACAGATAGTAATAGATTGTATTCCCCTGTCCTACAGTCGCCCCCTGCTGACATGGCTGATAACAGATAGTAATAGATTGTATTCCCCTGTCCTACAGTCGGCCTCTCCTCTCCTGACATGGCTGATAACAGATGGTAATAGATTGCATTCCCCTGTCCTACAGTCGGCCTCTCCTCTCCTGACATGGCTGATTACAGATAGTAATAGATTGTATTCCCCTGTCCTACAGTCGGCCTCTCCTCTCCTGACATGGCTGATAACAGATAGTAATAGATTGTATTCCCCTCTCCTACAGTCGGCCTCTCCTGACATGGCTGATAACAGATAGTAATAGATTGCATTCCCCTCTCCTACAGTCGGCCTCTCCTGACATGGCTGATAACAGATAGTAATAGATTGTATTCCCCTGTCCTACAGTCGGCTTCTCCTCTCCTGACGTGGCTGATACCAGATAGTAATAGATTGTATTCCCCTGTCCTACAGTCGGCCTCTCCTCTCCTGACATGGCTGATAACAGATAGTAATAGATTGTATTCCGCTGTCCTACAGTCGGCCTCTCCTGACATGGCTGATAACAGATAGTAATAGATTGTATTCCCCTGTCCTACAGTCGGCTTCTCCTCTCCTGACATGGCTGATAACAGATAGTAATAGATTGTATTCCCCTGTCCTACAGTCGGCCTCTCCTCTCCTGACATGGCTGATAACAGATAGTAATAGATTGTATTCCCCTGTCCTACAGTCGGCCTCTCATCTCCTGACATGGCTGATAACAGATAGTAATAGATTGTATTCCCCTGTCCTACAGTCGGCCTCTCCTCTCCTGACATGGCTGATAACAGATAGTAATAGATTGTATTCCCCTGTCCTACAGTCGGCCTCTCATCTCCTGACATGGCTGATAACAGATAGTAATAGATTGTATTCCCCTGTCCTACAGTCGTCCTCTCATCTCCTGACATGGCTGATAACAGATAGTAATAGATTGTATTCCCCTGTCCTACAGTCGTCCTCTCATCTCCTGACATGGCTGATAACAGATAGTAATAGATTGTATTCCCCTGTCCTACAGTCGGCCTCTCCTCTCCTGACATGGCTGATAACAGATAGTAATAGATTGTATTCCCCTGTCCTACAGTCGGCCTCTCCCCTCCTGACATGGCTGATAACAGATAGTAATAGATTGTATTCCCCTGTCCTACAGTCCGCCTCTCCTCTCCTGACATGGCTGATAACAGATAGTAATAGATTGTATTCTCCTGTCCTACAGTCGGCCTCTCCTCTCCTGACATGGTTGATAACAGATAGTAATAGATTGTATTCCCCTGTCCTACAGTCGGCCTCTCCTGACATGGCTGATAACAGATAGTAATAGATTGTATTCCCCTGTCCTACAGTCGGCCTCGCCTGTCCTGACATGGCTGATAACAGATAGTAATAGATTGTATTCCCCTGTCCTACAGTCGGCCTCGCCTGTCCTGACATGGCTGATAACAGATAGTAATAGATTGTATTCCCCTGTCCTACAGTCGGCCTCTCCTCTCCTGACATGGCTGATAACAGATAGTAATAGATTGTATTCCCCTGTCCTACAGTCGGCCTCTCCCATTCTGACATGGCTGATAACAGATAGTAATAGATTGTATTCCCCTGTCCTACAGTCGGCCCCTCCTGACATGGCTGATAACAGATAGTAATAGATTGTATTCCCCTGTCCTACAGTCGGCCCCTCCTGACATGGCTGATACCAGATAGTAATAGATTGTATTCCCCTGTCCTACAGTCGGCCTCTCCTGACATGGCTGATAACAGATAGTAATAGATTGTATTCCCCTGTCCTACAGTCGGCCTCTCCCATCCTGACATGGCTGATAACAGATAGTAATAGATTGTATTCCCCTGTCCTACAGTCGGCCTCTCCTCTCCTGACATGGCTGATAACAGATAGTAATAGATTGTATTCCCCTGTCCTACAGTCGGCCTCTCCCATCCTGACATGGCTGATAACAGATAGTAATAGATTGTATTCCCCTGTCCTACAGTCGGCCTCTCCTCTCCTGACATGGCTGATAACAGATAGTAATAGATTGTATTCTCCTGTCCTACAGTCGGCCCCTCCTGACATGGCTGATAACAGATAGTAATAGATTGTATTCCCCTGTCCTACAGTCGGCCTCTCCTGACATGGCTGATAACAGATAGTAATAGATTGTATTCCCCTATCCTACAGTTGTCCTCTCCTCTCCTGACATGGCTGATAACAGATAGTAATAGATTGTATTCCCCTGTCCTACAGTCGTCCTCTCATCTCCTGACATGGCTGATCACAGATAGTAATAGATTGTATTCCGCTGTCCTACAGTCGTCCTCTCATCTCCTGACATGGCTGATAACAGATAGTAATAGATTGTATTCCCCTGTCCTACAGTCGGCCTCTCCTCTCCTGACATGGCTGATAACAGATAGTAATAGATTGTATTCCCCTGTCCTACAGTCGGCCTCTCCCCTCCTGACATGGCTGATAACAGATAGTAATAGATTGTATTCCCCTGTCCTACAGTCGGCCTCTCCTGACATGGCTGATAACAGATAGTAATCGATTGTATTCCCCTGTCCTACAATCGGCCTCTCCTGACATGGCTGATAACAGATAGTAATAGATTGTATTCCCCTGTCCTACAGTCGGCCTCTCCCCTCCTGACATGGCTGATAACAGATAGTAATAGATTGTATTCTCCTGTCCTACAGTCGGCCTCTCCTCTCCTGACATGGCTGATAACAGATAGTAATAGATTGTATGCTCCTGTCCTACAGTCGGCCTCTCCTCTCCTGACATGGCTGATAACAGATAGTAATAGATTGTATTCCCCTGTCCTACAGTCGGCCTCTCCCCTCCTGACATGGCTGATAACAGATAGTAATAGATTGTATTCTCCTGTCCTACAGTCGCCCCCTGCTGACATGGCTGATAACAGATAGTAATAGATTGTATTCTCCTGTCCTACAGTCGCCCCCTGCTGACGTGGCTGATAACAGATAGTAATAGATTGTATTCTCCTGTCCTACAGTCGGCCTCTCCTGACATGGCTGATAACAGATAGTAATAGATTGTATTCTCCTGTCCTACAGTCGGCCTCTCCTCTCCTGACGTGGCTGATAATAGATAGTAATAGATTGTATTCTCCTGTCCTACAGTCAGCCTCTCCTGACATGGCTGATTACAGATTGTAATAGATTGTATTCCCCTGTCCTACAGTCGGCCTCTCCCCTCCTGACATGGCTGATAACAGATAGTAATAGATTGTATTCTCCTGTCCTACAGTCGGCCTCTCCTGACATGGCTGATAACAGATAGTAATAGATTGTATTCCCCTGTCCTACAGTCGGCCTCTCCCCTCCTGACATGGCTGATAACAGATAGTAATAGATTGTATTCCCCTGTCCTACAGTCGGCCCCTCCTGACATGGCTGATACCAGATAGTAATAGATTGTATTCCCCTGTCCTACAGTCGGCCTCTCCTTTCCTGACATGGCTGATAACAGATAGTAATAGATTGTATTCCCCTGTCCTACAGTCGGCCTCTCCCCTCCTGACATGGCTGATAACAGATAGTAATGGATTGTATTCTCCTGTCCTACAGTCGCCCCCTGCTGACGTGGCTGATAACAGATAGTAATAGATTGTATTCTCCTGTCCTACAGTCGGCCTCTCCTGACATGGCTGATAACAGATAGTAATAGATTGTATTCTCCTGTCCTACAGTCGCCCCCTGCTGACGTGGCTGATAACATATAGTAATAGATTGTATTCTCCTGTCCTACAGTCGGCCTCTCCTGACATGGCTGATAACAGATAGTAATAGATTGTATTCCCCTGTCCTACAGTCGGCCTCTCCTCTCCTGACATGGCTGATAACAGATAGTAATAGATTGTATTCCCCTGTGCTACAGTCGGCCCCTCCTGACATGGCTGATAACAGATAGTAATAGATTGTATTCCCCTGTCCTACAGTCGGCCCCTCCTGACATGGCTGATACCAGATAGTAATAGATTGTATTCCCCTGTCCTACAGTCGGCCTCTCCTGACATGGCTGATAACAGATAGTAATAGATTGTATTCCCCTCTCCTACAGTCGGCCTCTCCTGACATGGCTGATAACAGATAGTAATAGATTGTATTCCCCTGTCCTACAGTCGGCCTCTCCCCTCCTGACATGGCTGATAACAGATAGTAATAGATTGTATTCTCCTGTCCTACAGTCGCCCCCTGCTGACATGGCTGATAACAGATAGTAATAGATTGTATTCTCCTGTCCTACAGTCGCCCCCTGCTGACGTGGCTGATAACAGATAGTAATAGATTGTATTCCCCTGTCCTACAGTCGGCCTCTCCTGACATGGCTGATAACAGATAGTAATAGATTGTATTCCCCTCTCCTACAGTCGGCCTCTCCTGACATGGCTGATAACAGATAGTAATAGATTGTATTCCCCTGTCCTACAGTCGGCCTCTCCCCTCCTGACATGGCTGATAACAGATAGTAATAGATTGTATTCTCCTGTCCTACAGTCGCCCCCTGCTGACATGGCTGATAACAGATAGTAATAGATTGTATTCTCCTGTCCTACAGTCGCCCCCTGCTGACGTGGCTGATAACAGATAGTAATAGATTGTATTCTCCTGTCCTACAGTCGGCCTCTCCTGACATGGCTGATAACAGATAGTAATAGATTGTATTCTCCTGTCCTACAGTCGGCCTCTCCTCTCCTGACGTGGCTGATAATAGATAGTAATAGATTGTATTCTCCTGTCCTACAGTCAGCCTCTCCTGACATGGCTGATTACAGATTGTAATAGATTGTATTCCCCTGTCCTACAGTCGGCCTCTCCCCTCCTGACATGGCTGATAACAGATAGTAATAGATTGTATTCTCCTGTCCTACAGTCGGCCTCTCCTGACATGGCTGATAACAGATAGTAATAGATTGTATTCCCCTGTCCTACAGTCGGCCTCTCCCCTCCTGACATGGCTGATAACAGATAGTAATAGATTGTATTCCCCTGTCCTACAGTCGGCCCCTCCTGACATGGCTGATACCAGATAGTAATAGATTGTATTCCCCTGTCCTACAGTCGGCCTCTCCTTTCCTGACATGGCTGATAACAGATAGTAATAGATTGTATTCCCCTGTCCTACAGTCGGCCTCTCCCCTCCTGACATGGCTGATAACAGATAGTAATGGATTGTATTCTCCTGTCCTACAGTCGCCCCCTGCTGACGTGGCTGATAACAGATAGTAATAGATTGTATTCTCCTGTCCTACAGTCGGCCTCTCCTGACATGGCTGATAACAGATAGTAATAGATTGTATTCTCCTGTCCTACAGTCGCCCCCTGCTGACGTGGCTGATAACATATAGTAATAGATTGTATTCTCCTGTCCTACAGTCGGCCTCTCCTGACATGGCTGATAACAGATAGTAATAGATTGTATTCCCCTGTCCTACAGTCGGCCTCTCCTCTCCTGACATGGCTGATAACAGATAGTAATAGATTGTATTCCCCTGTGCTACAGTCGGCCCCTCCTGACATGGCTGATAACAGATAGTAATAGATTGTATTCCCCTGTCCTACAGTCGGCCCCTCCTGACATGGCTGATACCAGATAGTAATAGATTGTATTCCCCTGTCCTACAGTCGGCCTCTCCTGACATGGCTGATAACAGATAGTAATAGATTGTATTCCCCTCTCCTACAGTCGGCCTCTCCTGACATGGCTGATAACAGATAGTAATAGATTGTATTCCCCTGTCCTACAGTCGGCCTCTCCCCTCCTGACATGGCTGATAACAGATAGTAATAGATTGTATTCTCCTGTCCTACAGTCGCCCCCTGCTGACATGGCTGATAACAGATAGTAATAGATTGTATTCTCCTGTCCTACAGTCGCCCCCTGCTGACGTGGCTGATAACAGATAGTAATAGATTGTATTCTCCTGTCCTACAGTCGGCCTCTCCTGACATGGCTGATAACAGATAGTAATAGATTGTATTCTCCTGTCCTACAGTCGGCCTCTCCTCTCCTGACGTGGCTGATAATAGATAGTAATAGATTGTATTCTCCTGTCCTACAGTCAGCCTCTCCTGACATGGCTGATTACAGATTGTAATAGATTGTATTCCCCTGTCCTACAGTCGGCCTCTCCCCTCCTGACATGGCTGATAACAGATAGTAATAGATTGTATTCTCCTGTCCTACAGTCGGCCTCTCCTGACATGGCTGATAACAGATAGTAATAGATTGTATTCTCCTGTCCTACAGTCGGCCTCGCCTGTCCTGACATGGCTGATAACAGATAGTAATAGATTGTATTCCCCTGTCCTACAGTCGGCCTCTCCCCTCCTGACATGGCTGATAACAGATAGTAATAGATTGTATTCCCCTGTCCTACAGTCGGCCCCTCCTGACATGGCTGATAACAGATAGTAATAGATTGTATTCCCCTGTCCTACAGTCGGCCCCTCCTGACATGGCTGATACCAGATAGTAATAGATTGTATTCCCCTGTCCTACAGTCGGCCTCTCCTTTCCTGACATGGCTGATAACAGATAGTAATAGATTGTATTCCCCTGTCCTACAGTCGGCCTCTCCCCTCCTGACATGGCTGATAACAGATAGTAATAGATTGTATTCTCCTGTCCTACAGTCGCCCCCTGCTGACGTGGCTGATAACAGATAGTAATAGATTGTATTCTCCTGTCCTACAGTCGGCCTCTCCTGACATGGCTGATAACAGATAGTAATAGATTGTATTCTCCTGTCCTACAGTCGGCCTCTCCTGACATGGCTGATAACAGATAGTAATAGATTGTATTCTCCTGTCCTACAGTCGCCCCCTGCTGACGTGGCTGATAACATATAGTAATAGATTGTATTCTCCTGTCCTACAGTCGGCCTCTCCTGACATGGCTGATAACAGATAGTAATAGATTGTATTCCCCTGTCCTACAGTCGGCCTCTCCTCTCCTGACATGGCTGATAACAGATAGTAATAGATTGTATTCCCCTGTGCTACAGTCGGCCCCTCCTGACATGGCTGATAACAGATAGTAATAGATTGTATTCCCCTGTCCTACAGTCGGCCCCTCCTGACATGGCTGATACCAGATAGTAATAGATTGTATTCCCCTGTCCTACAGTCGGCCTCTCCTGACATGGCTGATAACAGATAGTAATAGATTGTATTCCCCTCTCCTACAGTCGGCCTCTCCTGACATGGCTGATAACAGATAGTAATAGATTGTATTCCCCTGTCCTACAGTCGGCCTCTCCCCTCCTGACATGGCTGATAACAGATAGTAATAGATTGTATTCTCCTGTCCTACAGTCGCCCCCTGCTGACATGGCTGATAACAGATAGTAATAGATTGTATTCTCCTGTCCTACAGTCGCCCCCTGCTGACGTGGCTGATAACAGATAGTAATAGATTGTATTCTCCTGTCCTACAGTCGGCCTCTCCTGACATGGCTGATAACAGATAGTAATAGATTGTATTCTCCTGTCCTACAGTCGGCCTCTCCTCTCCTGACGTGGCTGATAATAGATAGTAATAGATTGTATTCTCCTGTCCTACAGTCAGCCTCTCCTGACATGGCTGATTACAGATTGTAATAGATTGTATTCCCCTGTCCTACAGTCGGCCTCTCCCCTCCTGACATGGCTGATAACAGATAGTAATAGATTGTATTCTCCTGTCCTACAGTCGGCCTCTCCTGACATGGCTGATAACAGATAGTAATAGATTGTATTCCCCTGTCCTACAGTCGGCCTCTCCCCTCCTGACATGGCTGATAACAGATAGTAATAGATTGTATTCCCCTGTCCTACAGTCGGCCCCTCCTGACATGGCTGATACCAGATAGTAATAGATTGTATTCCCCTGTCCTACAGTCGGCCTCTCCTTTCCTGACATGGCTGATAACAGATAGTAATAGATTGTATTCCCCTGTCCTACAGTCGGCCTCTCCCCTCCTGACATGGCTGATAACAGATAGTAATAGATTGTATTCTCCTGTCCTACAGTCGCCCCCTGCTGACGTGGCTGATAACAGATAGTAATAGATTGTATTCTCCTGTCCTACAGTCGGCCTCTCCTGACATGGCTGATAACAGATAGTAATAGATTGTATTCTCCTGTCCTACAGTCGGCCTCTCCTGACATGGCTGATAACAGATAGTAATAGATTGTATTCTCCTGTCCTACAGTCGCCCCCTGCTGACGTGGCTGATAACATATAGTAATAGATTGTATTCTCCTGTCCTACAGTCGGCCTCTCCTGACATGGCTGATAACAGATAGTAATAGATTGTATTCCCCTGTCCTACAGTCGGCCTCTCCTCTCCTGACATGGCTGATAACAGATAGTAATAGATTGTATTCCCCTGTGCTACAGTCGGCCCCTCCTGACATGGCTGATAACAGATAGTAATAGATTGTATTCCCCTGTCCTACAGTCGGCCCCTCCTGACATGGCTGATACCAGATAGTAATAGATTGTATTCCCCTGTCCTACAGTCGGCCTCTCCTGACATGGCTGATAACAGATAGTAATAGATTGTATTCCCCTCTCCTACAGTCGGCCTCTCCTGACATGGCTGATAACAGATAGTAATAGATTGTATTCCCCTGTCCTACAGTCGGCCTCTCCTCTCCTGACATGGCTGATAACAGATAGTAATAGATTGTATTCCCCTGTCCTACAGTCGGCCTCTCCCCTCCTGACATGGCTGATAACAGATAGTAATAGATTGTATTCCCCTGTCCTACAGTCGGCCTCTCCTGACATGGCTGATAACAGATAGTAATAGATTGTATTCCCCTGTCCTACAGTCGGCCCCTCCTGACATGGCTGATAACAGATAGTAATAGATTGTATTCCCCTGTCCTACAGCCGGCCTCTCCTCTCCTGACATGGCTGATAACAGATAGTAATAGATTGTATTCCCCTGTCCTACAGTCGGCCCCTCCTGACATGGCTGATACCAGATAGTAATAGATTGTATTCCCCTGTCCTACAGTCGGCCTCTCCTGACATGGCTGATAACAGATAGTAATAGATTGTATTCCCCTGTCCTACAGTCGGCCTCTCCTCTCCTGACATGGCTGATAACAGATAGTAATAGATTGTATTCCCCTGTCCTACAGTCGGCCTCTCCTGACATGGCTGATAACAGATAGTAATAGATTGTATTCCCCTGTCCTACAGTCGGCCTCTCCTGACATGGCTGATAACAGATAGTAATAGATTGTATTCTCCTGTCCTACAGTCGGCCTCTCCTCTCCTGACATGGCTGATAACAGATAGTAATAGATTGTATTCCCCTGTCCTACATTCGGCCTCTCCTCTCCTGACATGGCTGATAACAGATAGTAATAGATTGTATTCCCCTGTCCTACAGTCGGCCTCTCCCATCCTGACATGGCTGATAACAGATAGTAATAGATTGTATTCCCCTGTCCTACAGTCGGCCTCTCCTCTCCTGACATGGCTGATAACAGATAGTAATAGATTGTATTCTCCTGTCCTACAGTCGGCCTCTCCTCTCCTGACATGGCTGATAACAGATAGTAATAGATTGTATTCCCCTCTCCTACAGTCGGCCTCTCCTGACATGGCTGATAACAGATAGTAATAGATTGTATTCCCCTGTCCTACAGCCGGCCTCTCCTCTCCTGACATGGCTGATAACAGATAGTAATAGATTGTATTCCCCTGTCCTACAGTCGGCCTCTCCTCTCCTGACATGGCTGATACCAGATAGTAATAGATTGTATTCCCCTCTCCTACAGTCGGCCTCTCCTGACATGGCTGATAACAGATAGTAATAGATTGTATTCCCCTGTCCTACAGTCGGCCTCTCCTCTCCTGACATGGCTGATAACAGATAGTAATAGATTGTATTCTCCTGTCCTACAGTCGGCCCCTCCTGACATGGCTGATAACAGATAGTAATAGATTGTATTCCCCTGTCCTACAGTCGGCCTCTCCTGACATGGCTGATAACAGATAGTAATAGATTGTATTCTCCTGTCCTACAGTCGGCCTCTCCTCTCCTGACATGGCTGATAACAGATAGTAATAGATTGTATTCCCCTGTCCTACATTCGGCCTCTCCTCTCCTGACATGGCTGATAACAGATAGTAATAGATTGTATTCCCCTGTCCTACAGTCGGCCTCTCCCATCCTGACATGGCTGATAACAGATAGTAATAGATTGTATTCCCCTGTCCTACAGTCGGCCTCTCCTCTCCTGACATGGCTGATAACAGATAGTAATAGATTGTATTTTCCTGTCCTACAGTCGGCCTCTCCTCTCCTGACATGGCTGATAACAGATAGTAATAGATTGTATTCCCCTGTCCTACAGTCGGCCTCTCCTCTCCTGACATGGCTGATAACAGATAGTAATAGATTGTATTCCCCTGTCCTACAGTCGGCCCCTCCTGACATGGCTGATACCAGATAGTAATGGATTGTATTCCCCTGTCCTACAGTCGGCCTCTCCTCTCCTGACATGGCTGATAACAGATAGTAATAGATTGTATTTTCCTGTCCTACAGTCGGCCTCTCCTCTCCTGACATGGCTGATAACAGATAGTAATAGATTGTATTCCCCTCTCCTACAGTCGGCCTCTCCTGACATGGCTGATAACAGATAGTAATAGATTGTATTCCCCTGTCCTACAGCCGGCCTCTCCTCTCCTGACATGGCTGATAACAGATAGTAATAGATTGTATTCCCCTGTCCTACAGTCGGCCTCTCCTCTCCTGACATGGCTGATACCAGATAGTAATAGATTGTATTCCCCTCTCCTACAGTCGGCCTCTCCTGACATGGCTGATAACAGATAGTAATAGATTGTATTCCCCTGTCCTACAGTCGGCCTCTCCTCTCCTGACATGGCTGATAACAGATAGTAATAGATTGTATTCTCCTGTCCTACAGTCGGCCCCTCCTGACATGGCTGATAACAGATAGTAATAGATTGTATTCTCCTGTCCTACAGTCGGCCCCTCCTGACATGGCTGATAACAGATAGTAATAGATTGTATTCCCCTGTCCTACAGTCGGCCTCTCCTGACATGGCTGATAACAGATAGTAATAGATTGTATTCTCCTGTCCCACAGTCGGCCTCTCCTCTCCTGACATGGCTGATAACAGATAGTAATAGATTGTATTCCCCTGTCCTACAGTCGGCCTCTCCCATCCTGACATGGCTGATAACAGATAGTAATAGATTGTATTCCCCTGTCCTACAGTCGGCCTCTCCTCTCCTGACATGGCTGATAACAGATAGTAATAGATTGTATTTTCCTGTCCTACAGTCGGCCTCTCCTCTCCTGACATGGCTGATAACAGATAGTAATAGATTGTATTCCCCTGTCCTACAGTCGGCCTCTCCTCTCCTGACATGGCTGATAACAGATAGTAATAGATTGTATTCCCCTGTCCTACAGTCGGCCCCTCCTGACATGGCTGATAACAGATAGTAATAGATTGTATTCCCCTGTCCTACAGTTGGCCCCTCCTGACATGGCTGATACCAGATAGTAATGGATTGTATTCCCCTCTCCTACAGTCGGCCTCTCCTGAGATGGCTGATAACAGATAGTAATAGATTGTATTCCCCTGTCCTACAGTCGGCCTCGCCTCTCCTGACATGGCTGATAACAGATAGTAATAGATTGTATTCTCCTGTCCTACAGTCGGCCTCTCCTGACATGGCTGAAAACAGATAGTAATAGATTGTATTCCCCTGTCCTACAGTCGGCCTCTCTTCTCCTGACATGGCTGATAACAGATAGTAATAGATTGTATTCCCCTCTCCTACAGTCGGCCTCTCCTGACATGGCTGATAACAGATAGTAATAGATTGTATTCCCCTGTCCTACAGTCGGCCTCTCCCCTCCTGACATGGCTGATAACAGATAGTAATAGATTGTATTCCCCTGTCCTACAGTCGGCCTCTCCTCTCCTGACATGGCTGATACCAGATAGTAATAGATTGTATTCCCCTCTCCTACAGTCGGCCTCTCCTGACATGGCTGATAACAGATAGTAATAGATTGTATTCCCCTGTCCTACAGTCGGCCTCTCCTCTCCTGACATGGCTGATAACAGATAGTAATAGATTGTATTCTCCTGTCCTACAGTCGGCCCCTCCTGACATGGCTGATAACAGATAGTAATAGATTGTATTCCCCTGTCCTACAGTCGGCCTCTCCTGACATGGCTGATAACAGATAGTAATAGATTGTATTCTCCTGTCCTACAGTCGGCCTCTCCTCTCCTGACATGGCTGATAACAGATAGTAATAGATTGTATTCCCCTGTCCTACATTCGGCCTCTCCTCTCCTGACATGGCTGATAACAGATAGTAATAGATTGTATTCCCCTGTCCTACAGTCGGCCTCTCCCATCCTGACATGGCTGATAACAGATAGTAATAGATTGTATTCCCCTGTCCTACAGTCGGCCTCTCCTCTCCTGACATGGCTGATAACAGATAGTAATAGATTGTATTTTCCTGTCCTACAGTCGGCCTCTCCTCTCCTGACATGGCTGATAACAGATAGTAATAGATTGTATTCCCCTGTCCTACAGTCGGCCTCTCCTCTCCTGACATGGCTGATAACAGATAGTAATAGATTGTATTCCCCTGTCCTACAGTCGGCCCCTCCTGACATGGCTGATAACAGATAGTAATAGATTGTATTCCCCTGTCCTACAGTTGGCCCCTCCTGACATGGCTGATACCAGATAGTAATGGATTGTATTCCCCTGTCCTACAGTCGGCCTCTCCTCTCCTGACATGGCTGATAACAGATAGTAATAGATTGTATTTTCCTGTCCTACAGTCGGCCTCTCCTCTCCTGACATGGCTGATAACAGATAGTAATAGATTGTATTCCCCTCTCCTACAGTCGGCCTCTCCTGACATGGCTGATAACAGATAGTAATAGATTGTATTCCCCTGTCCTACAGCCGGCCTCTCCTCTCCTGACATGGCTGATAACAGATAGTAATAGATTGTATTCCCCTGTCCTACAGTCGGCCTCTCCTCTCCTGACATGGCTGATACCAGATAGTAATAGATTGTATTCCCCTCTCCTACAGTCGGCCTCTCCTGACATGGCTGATAACAGATAGTAATAGATTGTATTCCCCTGTCCTACAGTCGGCCTCTCCTCTCCTGACATGGCTGATAACAGATAGTAATAGATTGTATTCCCCTGTCCTACAGTCGGCCTCTCCCATCCTGACATGGCTGATAACAGATAGTAATAGATTGTATTCCCCTGTCCTACAGTCGGCCTCTCCTCTCCTGACATGGCTGATAACAGATAGTAATAGATTGTATTTTCCTGTCCTACAGTCGGCCTCTCCTCTCCTGACATGGCTGATAACAGATAGTAATAGATTGTATTCCCCTGTCCTACAGTCGGCCTCTCCTCTCCTGACATGGCTGATAACAGATAGTAATAGATTGTATTCCCCTGTCCTACAGTCGGCCCCTCCTGACATGGCTGATAACAGATAGTAATAGATTGTATTCCCCTGTCCTACAGTTGGCCCCTCCTGACATGGCTGATACCAGATAGTAATGGATTGTATTCCCCTCTCCTACAGTCGGCCTCTCCTGAGATGGCTGATAACAGATAGTAATAGATTGTATTCCCCTGTCCTACAGTCGGCCTCGCCTCTCCTGACATGGCTGATAACAGATAGTAATAGATTGTATTCCCCTGTCCTACAGTCGGCCTCTCTTCTCCTGACATGGCTGATAACAGATAGTAATAGATTGTATTCTCCTGTCCTACAGTCGGCCTCTCCTGACATGGCTGAAAACAGATAGTAATAGATTGTATTCCCCTGTCCTACAGTCGGCCTCTCTTCTCCTGACATGGCTGATAACAGATAGTAATAGATTGTATTCCCCTCTCCTACAGTCGGCCTCTCCTGACATGGCTGATAACAGATAGTAATAGATTGTATTCCCCTGTCCTACAGTCGGCCTCTCCCCTCCTGACATGGCTGATAACAGATAGTAATAGATTGTATTCCCCTGTCCTACATTCGGCCTCTCCCCTCCTGACATGGCTGATAACAGATAGTAATAGATTGTATTCCCCTGTCCTACAGTCGGCCTCTACTGACATGGCTGATAACAGATAGTAATAGATTGTATTCCCCTGTCCTACAGTCGGCCTCTCCTCTCCTGACATGGCTGATTACAGATAGTAATAGATTGTATTCCCCTGTCCTACAGTCGGCCTCTCCTCTCCTGACATGGCTGATAACAGATAGTAATAGATTGTATTCCCCTGTCCTACATTCGGCCTCTCCCCTCCTGACATGGCTGATAACAGATAGTAATAGATTGTATTCCCCTGTCCTACAGTCGGCCTCTCCTCTCCTGACATGGCTGATAACAGATAGTAATAGATTGTATTCCCCTGTCCTACAGTCGGCCTCTCCTGACATGGCTGATAACAGATAGTAATAGATTGTATTCCCCTGTCCTACAGTCGGCCTCTCCTGACATGGCTGATAACAGATAGTAATAGATTGTATTCCCCTGTCCTACAGTCGGCCTCTCCCCTCCTGACATGGCTGATAACAGATAGTAATAGATTGTATTCCCCTGTCCTACATTCGGCCTCTCCCCTCCTGACATGGCTGATAACAGATAGTAATAGATTGTATTCCCCTGTCCTACAGTCACCCCCTGCTGACATGGCTGATAACAGATAGTAATAGATTGTATTCCCCTGTCCTACAGTCGGCCTCTCCCCTCCTGACATGGCTGATAACAGATAGTAATAGATTGTATTCCCCTGTCCTACATTCGGCCTCTCACCTCCTGACATGGCTGATAACAGATTGTAATAGATTGTATTCCCCTGTCCTACAGTCACCCCCTGCTGACATGGCTGATAACAGATAGTAATAGATTGTATTCCCCTGTCCTACAGTCGGCCTCTCCTCTCCTGACATGGCTGATTACAGATAGTAATAGATTGTATTCCCCTGTCCTACAGTCACCCCCTGCTGACATGGCTGATAACAGATAGTAATAGATTGTATTCCCCTGTCCTACAGTCGGCCTCTCCTCTCCTGACATGGCTGATAACAGATAGTAATAGATTGTATTCCCCTGTCCTACAGTCGGCCTCTCCTCTCCTGACATGGCTGATAACAGATAGTAATAGATTGTATTCCCCTGTCCTACAGTCAGCCTCTCCTCTCCTGACATGGCTGATAACAGATAGTAATAGATTGTATTCCCCTGTCCTACAGTCGGCCTCTCCTCTCCTGACATGGCTGATAACAGATAGTAATAGATTGTATTCTCCTGTCCTACAGTCGGCCTCTCCTATCCTGACATGGCTGATACCAGATAGTAATAGATTGTATTCCCCTGTCCTACAGTCGGCCTCTCCTCTCCTGACATGGCTGATAACAGATAGTAATAGATTGTATTCTCCTGTCCTACAGTCGGCCTCTCCTCTCCTGACATGGCTGATACCAGATAGTAATAGATTGTATTCCCCTGTCCTACAGTCGCCCCCTGCTGACGTGGCTGATAACATATAGTAATAGATTGTATTCTCCTGTCCTACAGTCGGCCTCTCCTGACATGGCTGATAACAGATAGTAATAGATTGTATTCCCCTGTCCTACAGTCGGCCTCTCCTGACATGGCTGATAACAGATAGTAATAGATTGTATTCCCCTGTCCTACAGTCGGCCTCTCCTGACATGGCTGACAACAGATAGTAATAGATTGTATTCTCCTGTACTACAGTCGGCCTCTCCTCTCCTGACATGGCTGATAACAGATAGTAATAGATTGTATTCCCCTGTCCTACAGTCGGCCTCTCCTCTCCTGACATGGCTGATAACAGATAGTAATAGATTGTATTCCCCTGTCCTACAGTCGGCCCCTCCTGACATGGCTGATAACAGATAGTAATAGATTGTATTCCCCTGTCCTACAGTCGGCCCCTCCTGACATGGCTGATAACAGATAGTAATAGATTGTATTCTCCTGTCCTACAGTCGGCCTCTCCTCTCCTGACATGGCTGATAACAGATAGTAATAGATTGTATTCTCCTGTCCTACAGTCGGCCCCTCCTGACATGGCTGATAACAGATAGTAATAGATTGTATTCCCCTGTCCTACAGTCGGCCTCTCCTGACATGGCTGATAACAGATAGTAATAGATTGTATTCTCCTGTCCTACAGTCAGCCTCTTCCCCTCCTGACATGGCTGATACCAGATAGTAATAGATTGTATTCCCCTGTCCTACAGTCGGCCTCTCCTCTCCTGACATGGCTGATAACAGATAGTAATAGATTGTATTCTCCTGTCCTACAGTCGGCCTCTCCCCTCCTGACATGGCTGATAACAGATAGTAATAGATTGTATTCTCCTGTCCTACAGTCGGCCTCTCCTCTCCTGACATGGCTGATAACAGATAGTAATAGATTGTATTCCCCTGTCCTACAGTCGGCCTCTCCTCTCCTGATATGGCTGATAACAGATAGTAATAGATTGTATTCCCCTGTCCTACAGTCGGCCTCTCCTCTCCTGACATGGCTGATAACAGATAGTAATAGATTGTATTCCCTTGTCCTACAGTCGGCCTCTCCTCTCCTGACATGGCTGATAACAGATAGTAATAGATTGTATTCCCCTGTCCTACAGTCGGCCCCTCCTGACATGGCTGATAACAGATAGTAATAGATTGTATTCTCCTGTCCTACAGTCGGCCTCTCCTCTCCTGACGTGTCTGATAACAGATAGTAATAGATTGTATTCTCCTGTCCTACAGTCGGCCTCTCCTCTCCTGACATGGCTGATAACAGATAGTAATAGATTGTATTCCCCTGTCCTACAGTCGGCCCCTCCTGACATGGCTGATACCAGATAGTAATAGATTGTATTCCCCTCTCCTACAGTCGGCCTCTCCTGACACGGCTGATAACAGATAGTAATAGATTGTATTCTCCTGTCCTACTGTCGCCCCCTGCTGACATGGCTGATAACAGATAGTAATAGATTGTATTCTCCTGTCCTACAGTCGGCCTCTCCTCTCCTGACATGGCTGATAACAGATAGTAATAGATTGTATTCCCCTGTCCTACAGTCGGCCTCTCCTGACATGGCTGATAACAGATAGTAATAGATTGTATTCTCCTGTCGTACAGTCGGCCTCTCCCCTCCTGACATGGCTGATAACAGATAGTAATAGATTGTATTCTCCTGTCCTACAGTCGGCCTCTCCTCTCCTGACATGGCTGATAACAGATAGTAATAGATTGTATTCCCCTGTCCTACAGTCGGCCTCTCCTGACATGGCTGATAACAGATAGTAATAGATTGTATTCCCCTGTCCTACAGTCGGCCTCTCCTCTCCTGACATGGCTGATAACAGATAGTAATAGATTGTATTCCCCTGTCCTACAGTCGGCCTCTCCTCTCCTGACATGGCTGATAACAGATAGTAATAGATTGTATTCCCCTGTCCTACAGTCGGCCTCTCCTCTCCTGACATGGCTGATAACAGATAGTAATAGATTATATTCCCCTGTCCTACAGTCGGCCTCTCCTCTCCTGACATGGCTGATAACAGATAGTAATAGATTGTATTCCCCTGTCCTACAGTCGGCCTCTCCTCTCCTGACATGGCTGATACCAGATAGTAATAGATTGTATTCCCCTCTCCTACAGTCGGCCTCTCCTGACACGGCTGATAACAGATAGTAATAGATTGTATTCCCCTGTCCTACTGTCGCCCCCTGCTGACATGGCTGATAACAGATAGTAATAGATTGTATTCTCCTGTCCTACAGTCGGCCTCTCCTCTCCTGACATGGCTGATAACAGATAGTAATAGATTGTATTCCCCTGTCCTACAGTCGCCCCCTGCTGACATGGCTGATAACAGATAGTAATAGATTGTATTCCCCTGTCCTACAGTCGGCCTCTCCTGACATGGCTGATAACAGATAGTAATAGATTGTATTCCCCTGTCCTACAGTCGCCCCCTGCTGACATGGCTGATAACAGATAGTAATAGATTGTATTCCCCTGTCCTACAGTCGCCCCCTGCTGACATGGCTGATAACAGATAGTAATAGATTTTATTCTCCTGTCCTACAGTCGGCCTCTCCTCTCCTGACATGGCTGATAACAGATAGTAATAGATTGTATTCCCCTGTCCTACAGTCGCCCCCTGCTGACATGGCTGATAACAGATAGTAATAGATTGTATTCTCCTGTCCTACAGTCGGCCCCTCCTGACATGGCTGATAACAGATAGTAATAGATTGTATTCCCCTGTTCTACAGTCGGCCTCTCCTCTCCTGACATGGCTGATAACAGATAGTAATAGATTGTATTCTCCTGTCCTACAGTCGGCCCCTCCTGACATGGCTGATAACAGATAGTAATAGATTGTATTCCCCTGTCCTACAGTCGGCCCCTCCTGACATGGCTGATAACAGATAGTAATAGATTGTATTCCCCTGTCCTACAGTCGCCCCCTGCTGACATGGCTGATAACAGATAGTAATAGATTGTATTCCCCTGTCCTACAGTCGGCCCCTCCTGACATGGCTGATAACAGATAGTAATAGATTGTATTCCCCTGTCCTACAGTCGGCCTCTCCTCTCTTGACATGGCTGATAACAGATAGTAATAGATTGTATTCCCCTCTCCTACAGTCGGCCTCTCCTCTCCTGACATGGCTGATAACAGATAGTAATAGATTGTATTCCCCTATCCTACAGTTGTCCTCTCCTCTCCTGACATGGCTGATAAAAGATAGTAATAGATTGTATTCCTCTGTCCTACAGTCGGCCTCTCCTCACCTGACATGGCTGATAACAGATAGTAATAGATTGTATTCTCCTGTCCTACAGTCGGCCTCTCCTCTCCTGACATGGCTGATAACAGATAGTAATAGATTGTATTCCCCTGTCCTACAGTCGGCCTCTCCTGACATGGCTGATAACAGATAGTAATAGATTGTATTCCCCTGTCCTACAGTCGCCCCCTGCTGACATGGCTGATAACAGATAGTAATAGATTGTATTCCCCTGTCCTACAGTCGGCCTCTCCTGACATGGCTGATAACAGATAGTAATAGATTGTATTCCCCTGTCCTACAGTCGGCCTCTCCTGACATGGCTGATAACAGATAGTAATAGATTGTATTCCCCTGTCCTACAGTCGGCCTCTCCTGACATGGCTGATAACAGATAGTAATAGATTGTATTCCCCTGTCCTACAGTCGGCCCCTCCTGACATGGCTGATAACAGATAGTAATAGATTGTATTCCCCTGTCCTACAGTCGCCCCCTGCTGACATGGCTGATAACAGATAGTAATAGATTGTATTCCCCTGTCCTACAGTCGGCCTCTCCTGACATGGCTGATAACAGATAGTAATAGATTGTATTCCCCTGTCCTACAGTCGGCCTCTCCTGACATGGCTGATAACAGATAGTAATAGATTGTATTCCCCTGTCCTACAGTCGGCCTCTCCTGACATGGCTGATAACAGATAGTAATAGATTGTATTCTCCTGTCCTACAGTCGGCCTCTCCTGACATGGCTGATAACAGATAGTAATAGATTGTATTCCCCTGTCCTACAGTCGGCCCCTCCTGACATGGCTGATAACAGATAGTAATAGATTGTATTCCCCTGTCCTACAGTCGGCCTCTCCTGACATGGCTGATAACAGATAGTAATAGATTGTATTCCCCTGTCCTACAGTCGGCCTCTCCTGACATGGCTGACAACAGATAGTAATAGATTGTATTCTCCTGTACTACAGTCGGCCTCTCCTCTCCTGACATGGCTGATAACAGATAGTAATAGATTGTATTCCCCTGTCCTACAGTCGGCCTCTCCTCTCCTGACATGGCTGATAACAGATAGTAATAGATTGTATTCCCCTGTCCTACAGTCGGCCCCTCCTGACATGGCTGATAACAGATAGTAATAGATTGTATTCCCCTGTCCTACAGTCGGCCCCTCCTGACATGGCTGATAACAGATAGTAATAGATTGTATTCTCCTGTCCTACAGTCGGCCTCTCCTCTCCTGACATGGCTGATAACAGATAGTAATAGATTGTATTCTCCTGTCCTACAGTCGCCCCCTGCTGACATGGCTGATAACAGATAGTAATAGATTGTATTCCCCTGTCCTACAGTCGGCCTCTCCTGACATGGCTGATAACAGATAGTAATAGATTGTATTCTCCTGTCCTACAGTCAGCCTCTTCCCTTCCTGACATGGCTGATACCAGATAGTAATAGATTGTATTCCCCTGTCCTACAGTCGGCCTCTCCTCTCCTGACATGGCTGATAACAGATAGTAATAGATTGTATTCCCCTGTCCTACAGTCGGCCTCTCCTCTCCTGATATGGCTGATAACAGATAGTAATAGATTGTATTCCCCTGTCCTACAGTCGGCCTCTCCTCTCCTGACATGGCTGATAACAGATAGTAATAGATTGTATTCCCCTGTCCTACAGTCGGCCCCTCCTG
This sequence comes from Leptodactylus fuscus, assembly GCF_031893055.1. Classification (NCBI taxonomy): domain Eukaryota; kingdom Metazoa; phylum Chordata; class Amphibia; order Anura; family Leptodactylidae; genus Leptodactylus; species Leptodactylus fuscus. Next base: position 17,985 of record NW_027440453.1, on the reverse strand, counting down.
ACATGGCTGATAACAGATAGTAATAGATTGTATTCTCCTGTCCTACAGTCGGCCTCTCCTCTCCTGACGTGTCTGATAACAGATAGTAATAGATTGTATTCTCCTGTCCTACAGTCGGCCTCTCCTCTCCTGACATGGCTGATAACAGATAGTAATAGATTGTATTCCCCTGTCCTACAGTCGGCCCCTCCTGACATGGCTGATACCAGATAGTAATAGATTGTATTCCCCTCTCCTACAGTCGGCCTCTCCTGACACGGCTGATAACAGATAGTAATAGATTGTATTCCCCTGTCCTACTGTCGCCCCCTGCTGACATGGCTGATAACAGATAGTAATAGATTGTATTCTCCTGTCCTACAGTCGGCCTCTCCTCTCCTGACATGGCTGATAACAGATAGTAATAGATTGTATTCCCCTGTCCTACAGTCGGCCTCTCCTCTCCTGACATGGCTGATAACAGATAGTAATAGATTGTATTCTCCTGTCGTACAGTCGGCCTCTCCCCTCCTGACATGGCTGATAACAGATAGTAATAGATTGTATTCTCCTGTCCTACAGTCGGCCTCTCCTCTCCTGACATGGCTGATAACAGATAGTAATAGATTGTATTCCCCTGTCCTACAGTCGGCCTCTCCTGACATGGCTTATAACAGATAGTAATAGATTGTATTCCCCTGTCCTACAGTCGGCCTCTCCTCTCCTGACATGGCTGATAACAGATAGTAATAGATTGTATTCCCCTGTCCTACAGTCGGCCTCTCCTCTCCTGACATGGCTGATAACAGATAGTAATAGATTGTATTCCCCTGTCCTACAGTCGGCCTCTCCTCTCCTGACATGGCTGATAACAGATAGTAATAGATTGTATTCCCCTGTCCTACAGTCGGCCTCTCCTCTCCTGACATGGCTGATAACAGATAGTAATAGATTGTATTCCCCTGTCCTACAGTCGGCCTCTCCTCTCCTGACATGGCTGATACCAGATAGTAATAGATTGTATTCCCCTCTCCTACAGTCGGCATCTCCTGACACGGCTGATAACAGATAGTAATAGATTGTATTCCCCTGTCCTACTGTCGCCCCCTGCTGACATGGCTGATAACAGATAGTAATAGATTGTATTCTCCTGTCCTACAGTCGGCCTCTCCTCTCCTGACATGGCTGATAACAGATAGTAATAGATTGTATTCCCCTGTCCTACAGTCGCCCCCTGCTGACATGGCTGATAACAGATAGTAATAGATTGTATTCCCCTGTCCTACAGTCGGCCTCTCCTGACATGGCTGATAACAGATAGTAATAGATTGTATTCCCCTGTCCTACAGTCGCCCCCTGCTGACATGGCTGATAACAGATAGTAATAGATTGTATTCTCCTGTCCTACAGTCGGCCTCTCCTCTCCTGACATGGCTGATAACAGATAGTAATAGATTGTATTCCCCTGTCCTACAGTCGCCCCCTGCTGACATGGCTGATAACAGATAGTAATAGATTGTATTCTCCTGTCCTACAGTCGGCCCCTCCTGACATGGCTGATAACAGATAGTAATAGATTGTATTCCCCTGTCCTACAGTCGGCCTCTCCTCTCTTGACATGGCTGATAACAGATAGTAATAGATTGTATTCCCCTCTCCTACAGTCGGCCTCTCCTCTCCTGACATGGCTGATAACAGATAGTAATAGATTGTATTCCCCTATCCTACAGTTGTCCTCTCCTCTCCTGACATGGCTGATAAAAGATAGTAATAGATTGTATTCCTCTGTCCTACAGTCGGCCTCTCCTCACCTGACATGGCTGATAACAGATAGTAATAGATTGTATTCTCCTGTCCTACAGTCGGCCTCTCCTCTCCTGACATGGCTGATAACAGATAGTAATAGATTGTATTCCCCTGTCCTACAGTCGGCCTCTCCTGACATGGCTGATAACAGATAGTAATAGATTGTATTCCCCTGTCCTACAGTCGGCCTCTCCTCTCCTGACATGGCTGATAACAGATAGTAATAGATTGTATTCCCCTTTCCTACAGTCGGCCTCTCCTCTCCTGACATGGCTGATAACAGATAGTAATAGATTGTATTCCCCTGTCCTACAGTCGGCCTCTCCTCTCCTGACATGACTGATACCAGATAGTAATAGATTGTATTCCCCTGTCCTACAGTCGGCCTCTCCTCTCCTGACATGGCTGATACCAGATAGTAATAGATTGTATTCCCCTGTCCTACAGTCGGCCTCTCCTGACATGGCTGATAACAGATAGTAATAGATTGTATTCCCCTGTCCTACAGTCGGCCTCTCCTCTCCTGACATGGCTGATAACAGATAGTAATAGATTGTATTCCCCTGTCCTACAGTCGGCCTCTCCTGACATGGCTGATAACAGATAGTAATAGATTGTATTCCCCTATCCTACAGTTGTCCTCTCCTCTCCTGACATGGCTGATAACAGATAGTAATAGATTGTATTCTCCTGTCCTACAGTCGTCCTCTCATCTCCTGACATGGCTGATAACAGATAGTAATAGATTGTATTCCCCTGTCCTACAGTCGGCCTCTCCCCTCCTGACATGGCTGATAACAGATAGTAATAGATTGTATTCCCCTGTCCTACAGTCGGCCTCTCCTGACATGGCTGATAACAGATAGTAATAGATTGTATTCCCCTGTCCTACAGTCGGCCTCTCCTGACATGGCTGATAACAGATAGTAATAGATTGTATTCCCCTGTCCTACAGTCGGCCTCTCCTGACATGGCTAATAACAGATAGTAATAGATTGTATTCCCCTGTCCTACAGTCGGCCTCTCCCCTCCTGACATGGCTGATAACAGATAGTAATAGATTGTATTCTCCTGTCCTACAGTCGGCCTCTCCCCTCCTGACATGGCTGATAACAGATAGTAATAGATTGTATTCCCCTGTCCTACAGTCGGCCTCTCCTCTCCTGACATGGCTGATAACAGATAGTAATAGATTGTATTCTCCTGTCCTACAGTCGGCCTCTCCTCTCCTGACATGGCTGATAACAGATAGTAATAGATTGTATTCCCCTGTCCTACAGTCGGCCTCTCCTCTCCTGACATGGCTGATAACAGATAGTAATAGATTGTATTCTCCTGTCCTACAGTCGGCCTCTCCCCTCCTGACATGGCTGATAACAGATAGTAATAGATTGTATTCCCCTGTCCTACAGTCGGCCCCTCCTGACATGGCTGATAACAGATAGTAATAGATTGTATTCCCCTGTCCTACAGTCGGCCCCTCCTGACATGGCTGATACCAGATAGTAATAGATTGTATTCCCCTGTCCTACAGTCGGCCTCTCCTCTCCTGACATGGCTGATAACAGATAGTAATAGATTGTATTCCCCTCTCCTACAGTCGGCCTCTCCTGACATGGCTGATAACAGATAGTAATAGATTGTATTCCCCTGTCCTACAGTCGGCCTCTCCTCTCCTGACATGGCTGATAACAGATAGTAATAGATTGTATTCCCCTGTTCTACAGTCGGCCTCTCCTCTCCTGACATGGCTGATACCAGATAGTAATAGATTGTATTCCCCTGTTCTACAGTCGGCCTCTCCTCTCCTGACATGGCTGATACCAGATAGTAATAGATTGTATTCCCCTCTCCTACAGTCGGCCTCTCCTGACATGGCTGATAACAGATAGTAATAGATTGTATTCCCCTGTCCTACAGTCGGCCTCTCCTGACATGGCTGATAACAGATAGTAATAGATTGTATTCCCCTGTCCTACAGTCGGCCTCTCCTGACATGGCTGATAACAGATAGTAATCGATTGTATTCCCCTGTCCTACAGTCGGCCTCTCCTCTCCTGACATGGCTGATAACAGATAGTAATAGATTGTATTCTCCTGTCCTACAGTCGGCCTCTCCTCTCCTGACATGGCTGATAACAGATAGTAATAGATTGTATTCCCCTGTCCTACAGTCGGCCTCGCCTGTCCTGACATGGCTGATAACAGATAGTAATAGATTGTATTCCCCTGTCCTACAGTCGGCCTCTCCTCTCCTGACATGGCTGATTACAGATAGTAATAGATTGTATTCCCCTGTCCTACAGTTGGCCTCTCCTCTCCTGACATGGCTGATAACAGATAGTAATAGATTGTATTCCCCTGTCCTACAGTCGGCCCCTCCTGACATGGCTGATAACAGATAGTAATAGATTGTATTCCCCTGTCCTACAGTCGGCCTCTCCTGACATGGCTGATAACAGATAGTAATAGATTGTATTCCCCTGTCCTACAGTCGCCCCCTGCTGACATGGCTGATAACAGATAGTAATAGATTGTATTCCCCTGTCCTACAGTCGGCCTCTCCTCTCCTGACATGGCTGATAACAGATGGTAATAGATTGCATTCCCCTGTCCTACAGTCGGCCTCTCCTCTCCTGACATGGCTGATTACAGATAGTAATAGATTGTATTCCCCTGTCCTACAGTCGGCCTCTCCTCTCCTGACATGGCTGATAACAGATAGTAATAGATTGTATTCCCCTGTCCTACAGTCGGCCTCTCCTGACATGGCTGATAACAGATAGTAATAGATTGCATTCCCCTCTCCTACAGTCGGCCTCTCCTGACATGGCTGATAACAGATAGTAATAGATTGTATTCCCCTGTCCTACAGTCGGCTTCTCCTCTCCTGACGTGGCTGATACCAGATAGTAATAGATTGTATTCCCCTGTCCTACAGTCGGCCTCTCCTCTCCTGACATGGCTGATAACAGATAGTAATAGATTGTATTCCGCTGTCCTACAGTCGGCCTCTCCTGACATGGCTGATAACAGATAGTAATAGATTGTATTCCCCTGTCCTACAGTCGGCTTCTCCTCTCCTGACATGGCTGATAACAGATAGTAATAGATTGTATTCCCCTGTCCTACAGTCGGCCTCTCCTCTCCTGACATGGCTGATAACAGATAGTAATAGATTGTATTCCCCTGTCCTACAGTCGGCCTCTCATCTCCTGACATGGCTGATAACAGATAGTAATAGATTGTATTCCCCTGTCCTACAGTCGGCCTCTCCTCTCCTGACATGGCTGATAACAGATAGTAATAGATTGTATTCCCCTGTCCTACAGTCGGCCTCTCATCTCCTGACATGGCTGATAACAGATAGTAATAGATTGTATTCCCCTGTCCTACAGTCGTCCTCTCATCTCCTGACATGGCTGATAACAGATAGTAATAGATTGTATTCCCCTGTCCTACAGTCGTCCTCTCATCTCCTGACATGGCTGATAACAGATAGTAATAGATTGTATTCCCCTGTCCTACAGTCGGCCTCTCCTCTCCTGACATGGCTGATAACAGATAGTAATAGATTGTATTCCCCTGTCCTACAGTCGGCCTCTCCCCTCCTGACATGGCTGATAACAGATAGTAATAGATTGTATTCCCCTGTCCTACAGTCCGCCTCTCCTCTCCTGACATGGCTGATAACAGATAGTAATAGATTGTATTCTCCTGTCCTACAGTCGGCCTCTCCTCTCCTGACATGGTTGATAACAGATAGTAATAGATTGTATTCCCCTGTCCTACAGTCGGCCTCTCCTGACATGGCTGATAACAGATAGTAATAGATTGTATTCCCCTGTCCTACAGTCGGCCTCGCCTGTCCTGACATGGCTGATAACAGATAGTAATAGATTGTATTCCCCTGTCCTACAGTCGGCCTCGCCTGTCCTGACATGGCTGATAACAGATAGTAATAGATTGTATTCCCCTGTCCTACAGTCGGCCTCTCCTCTCCTGACATGGCTGATAACAGATAGTAATAGATTGTATTCCCCTGTCCTACAGTCGGCCTCTCCCATTCTGACATGGCTGATAACAGATAGTAATAGATTGTATTCCCCTGTCCTACAGTCGGCCCCTCCTGACATGGCTGATAACAGATAGTAATAGATTGTATTCCCCTGTCCTACAGTCGGCCTCTCCTGACATGGCTGATAACAGATAGTAATAGATTGTATTCCCCTGTCCTACAGTCGGCCTCTCCTGACATGGCTGATAACAGATAGTAATAGATTGTATTCCCCTGTCCTACAGTCGGCCTCTCCCATCCTGACATGGCTGATAACAGATAGTAATAGATTGTATTCCCCTGTCCTACAGTCGGCCTCTCCTCTCCTGACATGGCTGATAACAGATAGTAATAGATTGTATTCCCCTGTCCTACAGTCGGCCTCTCCCATCCTGACATGGCTGATAACAGATAGTAATAGATTGTATTCCCCTGTCCTACAGTCGGCCTCTCCTCTCCTGACATGGCTGATAACAGATAGTAATAGATTGTATTCTCCTGTCCTACAGTCGGCCCCTCCTGACATGGCTGATAACAGATAGTAATAGATTGTATTCCCCTGTCCTACAGTCGGCCTCTCCTGACATGGCTGATAACAGATAGTAATAGATTGTATTCCCCTATCCTACAGTTGTCCTCTCCTCTCCTGACATGGCTGATAACAGATAGTAATAGATTGTATTCCCCTGTCCTACAGTCGTCCTCTCATCTCCTGACATGGCTGATCACAGATAGTAATAGATTGTATTCCGCTGTCCTACAGTCGTCCTCTCATCTCCTGACATGGCTGATAACAGATAGTAATAGATTGTATTCCCCTGTCCTACAGTCGGCCTCTCCTCTCCTGACATGGCTGATAACAGATAGTAATAGATTGTATTCCCCTGTCCTACAGTCGGCCTCTCCCCTCCTGACATGGCTGATAACAGATAGTAATAGATTGTATTCCCCTGTCCTACAGTCGGCCTCTCCTGACATGGCTGATAACAGATAGTAATCGATTGTATTCCCCTGTCCTACAATCGGCCTCTCCTGACATGGCTGATAACAGATAGTAATAGATTGTATTCCCCTGTCCTACAGTCGGCCTCTCCCCTCCTGACATGGCTGATAACAGATAGTAATAGATTGTATTCTCCTGTCCTACAGTCGGCCTCTCCTCTCCTGACATGGCTGATAACAGATAGTAATAGATTGTATGCTCCTGTCCTACAGTCGGCCTCTCCTGACATGGCTGATAACAGATAGTAATAGATTGTATTCCCCTGTCCTACAGTCGGCCTCTCCCCTCCTGACATGGCTGATAACAGATAGTAATAGATTGTATTCTCCTGTCCTACAGTCGCCCCCTGCTGACATGGCTGATAACAGATAGTAATAGATTGTATTCTCCTGTCCTACAGTCGCCCCCTGCTGACGTGGCTGATAACAGATAGTAATAGATTGTATTCTCCTGTCCTACAGTCGGCCTCTCCTGACATGGCTGATAACAGATAGTAATAGATTGTATTCCCCTGTCCTACAGTCGGCCTCTCCCCTCCTGACATGGCTGATAGCAGATAGTAATAGATTGTATTCTCCTGTCCTACAGTCGGCCTCTCCTCTCCTGACGTGGCTGATAATAGATAGTAATAGATTGTATTCTCCTGTCCTACAGTCGGCCTCTCCTGACATGGCTGATTACAGATTGTAATAGATTGTATTCCCCTGTCCTACAGTCGGCCTCTCCCCTCCTGACATGGCTGATAACAGATAGTAATAGATTGTATTCTCCTGTCCTACAGTCGGCCTCTCCTGACATGGCTGATAACAGATAGTAATAGATTGTATTCCCCTGTCCTACAGTCGGCCTCTCCCCTCCTGACATGGCTGATAACAGATAGTAATAGATTGTATTCCCCTGTCCTACAGTCGGCCCCTCCTGACATGGCTGATACCAGATAGTAATAGATTGTATTCCCCTGTCCTACAGTCGGCCTCTCCTTTCCTGACATGGCTGATAACAGATAGTAATAGATTGTATTCCCCTGTCCTACAGTCGGCCTCTCCCCTCCTGACATGGCTGATAACAGATAGTAATGGATTGTATTCTCCTGTCCTACAGTCGCCCCCTGCTGACGTGGCTGATAACAGATAGTAATAGATTGTATTCTCCTGTCCTACAGTCGCCCCCTGCTGACGTGGCTGATAACATATAGTAATAGATTGTATTCTCCTGTCCTACAGTCGGCCTCTCCTGACATGGCTGATAACAGATAGTAATAGATTGTATTCCCCTGTCCTACAGTCGGCCTCTCCTCTCCTGACATGGCTGATAACAGATAGTAATAGATTGTATTCCCCTGTGCTACAGTCGGCCCCTCCTGACATGGCTGATAACAGATAGTAATAGATTGTATTCCCCTGTCCTACAGTCGGCCCCTCCTGACATGGCTGATACCAGATAGTAATAGATTGTATTCCCCTGTCCTACAGTCGGCCTCTCCTGACATGGCTGATAACAGATAGTAATAGATTGTATTCCCCTCTCCTACAGTCGGCCTCTCCTGACATGGCTGATAACAGATAGTAATAGATTGTATTCCCCTGTCCTACAGTCGGCCTCTCCCCTCCTGACATGGCTGATAACAGATAGTAATAGATTGTATTCTCCTGTCCTACAGTCGCCCCCTGCTGACATGGCTGATAACAGATAGTAATAGATTGTATTCTCCTGTCCTACAGTCGCCCCCTGCTGACGTGGCTGATAACAGATAGTAATAGATTGTATTCTCCTGTCCTACAGTCGGCCTCTCCTGACATGGCTGATAACAGATAGTAATAGATTGTATTCTCCTGTCCTACAGTCGGCCTCTCCTCTCCTGACGTGGCTGATAATAGATAGTAATAGATTGTATTCTCCTGTCCTACAGTCAGCCTCTCCTGACATGGCTGATTACAGATTGTAATATATTGTATTCTCCTGTCCTACAGTCGGCCTCTCCTGACATGGCTGATAACAGATAGTAATAGATTGTATTCTCCTGTCCTACAGTCGGCCTCGCCTGTCCTGACATGGCTGATAACAGATAGTAATAGATTGTATTCCCCTGTCCTACAGTCGGCCTCTCCCCTCCTGACATGGCTGATAACAGATAGTAATAGATTGTATTCCCCTGTCCTACAGTCGGCCCCTCCTGACATGGCTGATAACAGATAGTAATAGATTGTATTCCCCTGTCCTACAGTCGGCCCCTCCTGACATGGCTGATACCAGATAGTAATAGATTGTATTCCCCTGTCCTACAGTCGGCCTCTCCTTTCCTGACATGGCTGATAACAGATAGTAATAGATTGTATTCCCCTGTCCTACAGTCGGCCTCTCCCCTCCTGACATGGCTGATAACAGATAGTAATAGATTGTATTCTCCTGTCCTACAGTCGCCCCCTGCTGACGTGGCTGATAACAGATAGTAATAGATTGTATTCTCCTGTCCTACAGTCGGCCTCTCCTGACATGGCTGATAACAGATAGTAATAGATTGTATTCTCCTGTCCTACAGTCGGCCTCTCCTGACATGGCTGATAACAGATAGTAATAGATTGTATTCTCCTGTCCTACAGTCGCCCCCTGCTGACGTGGCTGATAACATATAGTAATAGATTGTATTCTCCTGTCCTACAGTCGGCCTCTCCTGACATGGCTGATAACAGATAGTAATAGATTGTATTCCCCTGTCCTACAGTCGGCCTCTCCTCTCCTGACATGGCTGATAACAGATAGTAATAGATTGTATTCCCCTGTGCTACAGTCGGCCCCTCCTGACATGGCTGATAACAGATAGTAATAGATTGTATTCCCCTGTCCTACAGTCGGCCCCTCCTGACATGGCTGATACCAGATAGTAATAGATTGTATTCCCCTGTCCTACAGTCGGCCTCTCCTGACATGGCTGATAACAGATAGTAATAGATTGTATTCCCCTCTCCTACAGTCGGCCTCTCCTGACATGGCTGATAACAGATAGTAATAGATTGTATTCCCCTGTCCTACAGTCGGCCTCTCCCCTCCTGACATGGCTGATAACAGATAGTAATAGATTGTATTCTCCTGTCCTACAGTCGCCCCCTGCTGACATGGCTGATAACAGATAGTAATAGATTGTATTCTCCTGTCCTACAGTCGCCCCCTGCTGACGTGGCTGATAACAGATAGTAATAGATTGTATTCTCCTGTCCTACAGTCGGCCTCTCCTGACATGGCTGATAACAGATAGTAATAGATTGTATTCTCCTGTCCTACAGTCGGCCTCTCCTCTCCTGACGTGGCTGATAATAGATAGTAATAGATTGTATTCTCCTGTCCTACAGTCAGCCTCTCCTGACATGGCTGATTACAGATTGTAATAGATTGTATTCCCCTGTCCTACAGTCGGCCTCTCCCCTCCTGACATGGCTGATAACAGATAGTAATAGATTGTATTCCCCTGTCCTACAGTCGGCCTCTCCTCTCCTGACATGGCTGATACCAGATAGTAATAGATTGTATTCCCCTGTCCTACAGTCGGCCTCTCCTCTCCTGACATGGCTGATAACAGATAGTAATAGATTGTATTCCCCTGTCCTACAGTCGGCCTCTCCCCTCCTGACATGGCTGATAACAGATAGTAATAGATTGTATTCCCCTGTCCTACAGTCGGCCCCTCCTGACATGGCTGATAACAGATAGTAATAGATTGTATTCCCCTGTCCTACAGTCGGCCCCTCCTGACATGGCTGATACCAGATAGTAATAGATTGTATTCCCCTGTCCTACAGTCGGCCTCTCCTTTCCTGACATGGCTGATAACAGATAGTAATAGATTGTATTCCCCTGTCCTACAGTCGGCCTCTCCCCTCCTGACATGGCTGATAACAGATAGTAATAGATTGTATTCTCCTGTCCTACAGTCGCCCCCTGCTGACGTGGCTGATAACATATAGTAATAGATTGTATTCTCCTGTCCTACAGTCGGCCTCTCCTGACATGGCTGATAACAGATAGTAATAGATTGTATTCCCCTGTCCTACAGTCGGCCTCTCCTCTCCTGACATGGCTGATAACAGATAGTAATAGATTGTATTCCCCTGTGCTACAGTCGGCCCCTCCTGACATGGCTGATAACAGATAGTAATAGATTGTATTCCCCTGTCCTACAGTCGGCCCCTCCTGACATGGCTGATACCAGATAGTAATAGATTGTATTCCCCTGTCCTACAGTCGGCCTCTCCTGACATGGCTGATAACAGATAGTAATAGATTGTATTCCCCTCTCCTACAGTCGGCCTCTCCTGACATGGCTGATAACAGATAGTAATAGATTTTATTCCCCTGTCCTACAGTCGGCCTCTCCCCTCCTGACATGGCTGATAACAGATAGTAATAGATTGTATTCCCCTGTCCTACAGTCGGCCTCTCCTGACATGGCTGATAACAGATAGTAATAGATTGTATTCCCCTGTCCTACAGTCGGCCCCTCCTGACATGGCTGATAACAGATAGTAATAGATTGTATTCCCCTGTCCTACAGTCGGCCTCTCCCCTCCTGACATGGCTGATAACAGATAGTAATAGATTGTATTCCCCTGTCCTACAGTCGGCCTCTCCTGACATGGCTGATAACAGATAGTAATAGATTGTATTCCCCTGTCCTACAGCCGGCCTCTCCTCTCCTGACATGGCTGATAACAGATAGTAATAGATTGTATTCCCCTGTCCTACAGTCGGCCCCTCCTGACATGGCTGATACCAGATAGTAATAGATTGTATTCCCCTGTCCTACAGTCGGCCTCTCCTGACATGGCTGATAACAGATAGTAATAGATTGTATTCCCCTGTCCTACAGTCGGCCTCTCCTCTCCTGACATGGCTGATAACAGATAGTAATAGATTGTATTCCCCTGTCCTACAGTCGGCCTCTCCTGACATGGCTGATAACAGATAGTAATAGATTGTATTCCCCTGTCCTACAGTCGGCCTCTCCTGACATGGCTGATAACAGATAGTAATAGATTGTATTCTCCTGTCCTACAGTCGGCCTCTCCTCTCCTGACATGGCTGATAACAGATAGTAATAGATTGTATTCCCCTGTCCTACATTCGGCCTCTCCTCTCCTGACATGGCTGATAACAGATAGTAATAGATTGTATTCCCCTGTCCTACAGTCGGCCTCTCCCATCCTGACATGGCTGATAACAGATAGTAATAGATTGTATTCCCCTGTCCTACAGTCGGCCTCTCCTCTCCTGACATGGCTGATAACAGATAGTAATAGATTGTATTCTCCTGTCCTACAGTCGGCCTCTCCTCTCCTGACATGGCTGATAACAGATAGTAATAGATTGTATTCCCCTCTCCTACAGTCGGCCTCTCCTGACATGGCTGATAACAGATAGTAATAGATTGTATTCCCCTGTCCTACAGCCGGCCTCTCCTCTCCTGACATGGCTGATAACAGATAGTAATAGATTGTATTCCCCTGTCCTACAGTCGGCCTCTCCTCTCCTGACATGGCTGATACCAGATAGTAATAGATTGTATTCCCCTCTCCTACAGTCGGCCTCTCCTGACATGGCTGATAACAGATAGTAATAGATTGTATTCCCCTGTCCTACAGTCGGCCTCTCCTCTCCTGACATGGCTGATAACAGATAGTAATAGATTGTATTCTCCTGTCCTACAGTCGGCCCCTCCTGACATGGCTGATAACAGATAGTAATAGATTGTATTCCCCTGTCCTACAGTCGGCCTCTCCTGACATGGCTGATAACAGATAGTAATAGATTGTATTCTCCTGTCCTACAGTCGGCCTCTCCTCTCCTGACATGGCTGATAACAGATAGTAATAGATTGTATTCCCCTGTCCTACATTCGGCCTCTCCTCTCCTGACATGGCTGATAACAGATAGTAATAGATTGTATTCCCCTGTCCTACAGTCGGCCTCTCCCATCCTGACATGGCTGATAACAGATAGTAATAGATTGTATTCCCCTGTCCTACAGTCGGCCTCTCCTCTCCTGACATGGCTGATAACAGATAGTAATAGATTGTATTTTCCTGTCCTACAGTCGGCCTCTCCTCTCCTGACATGGCTGATAACAGATAGTAATAGATTGTATTCCCCTGTCCTACAGTCGGCCTCTCCTCTCCTGACATGGCTGATAACAGATAGTAATAGATTGTATTCCCCTGTCCTACAGTCGGCCCCTCCTGACATGGCTGATACCAGATAGTAATGGATTGTATTCCCCTGTCCTACAGTCGGCCTCTCCTCTCCTGACATGGCTGATAACAGATAGTAATAGATTGTATTTTCCTGTCCTACAGTCGGCCTCTCCTCTCCTGACATGGCTGATAACAGATAGTAATAGATTGTATTCCCCTCTCCTACAGTCGGCCTCTCCTGACATGGCTGATAACAGATAGTAATAGATTGTATTCCCCTGTCCTACAGCCGGCCTCTCCTCTCCTGACATGGCTGATAACAGATAGTAATAGATTGTATTCCCCTGTCCTACAGTCGGCCTCTCCTCTCCTGACATGGCTGATACCAGATAGTAATAGATTGTATTCCCCTCTCCTACAGTCGGCCTCTCCTGACATGGCTGATAACAGATAGTAATAGATTGTATTCCCCTGTCCTACAGTCGGCCTCTCCTCTCCTGACATGGCTGATAACAGATAGTAATAGATTGTATTCTCCTGTCCTACAGTCGGCCCCTCCTGACATGGCTGATAACAGATAGTAATAGATTGTATTCTCCTGTCCTACAGTCGGCCCCTCCTGACATGGCTGATAGCAGATAGTAATAGATTGTATTCCCCTGTCCTACAGTCGGCCTCTCCTGACATGGCTGATAACAGATAGTAATAGATTGTATTCTCCTGTCCCACAGTCGGCCTCTCCTCTCCTGACATGGCTGATAACAGATAGTAATAGATTGTATTCCCCTGTCCTACAGTCGGCCTCTCCCATCCTGACATGGCTGATAACAGATAGTAATAGATTGTATTCCCCTGTCCTACAGTCGGCCTCTCCTCTCCTGACATGGCTGATAACAGATAGTAATAGATTGTATTTTCCTGTCCTACAGTCGGCCTCTCCTCTCCTGACATGGCTGATAACAGATAGTAATAGATTGTATTCCCCTGTCCTACAGTCGGCCTCTCCTCTCCTGACATGGCTGATAACAGATAGTAATAGATTGTATTCCCCTGTCCTACAGTCGGCCCCTCCTGACATGGCTGATAACAGATAGTAATAGATTGTATTCCCCTGTCCTACAGTTGGCCCCTCCTGACATGGCTGATACCAGATAGTAATGGATTGTATTCCCCTCTCCTACAGTCGGCCTCTCCTGAGATGGCTGATAACAGATAGTAATAGATTGTATTCCCCTGTCCTACAGTCGGCCTCGCCTCTCCTGACATGGCTGATAACAGATAGTAATAGATTGTATTCTCCTGTCCTACAGTCGGCCTCTCCTGACATGGCTGAAAACAGATAGTAATAGATTGTATTCCCCTGTCCTACAGTCGGCCTCTCTTCTCCTGACATGGCTGATAACAGATAGTAATAGATTGTATTCCCCTCTCCTACAGTCGGCCTCTCCTGACATGGCTGATAACAGATAGTAATAGATTGTATTCCCCTGTCCTACAGTCGGCCTCTCCCCTCCTGACATGGCTGATAACAGATAGTAATAGATTGTATTCCCCTGTCCTACAGTCGGCCTCTCCTCTCCTGACATGGCTGATACCAGATAGTAATAGATTGTATTCCCCTCTCCTACAGTCGGCCTCTCCTGACATGGCTGATAACAGATAGTAATAGATTGTATTCCCCTGTCCTACAGTCGGCCTCTCCTCTCCTGACATGGCTGATAACAGATAGTAATAGATTGTATTCTCCTGTCCTACAGTCGGCCCCTCCTGACATGGCTGATAACAGATAGTAATAGATTGTATTCCCCTGTCCTACAGTCGGCCTCTCCTGACATGGCTGATAACAGATAGTAATAGATTGTATTCTCCTGTCCTACAGTCGGCCTCTCCTCTCCTGACATGGCTGATAACAGATAGTAATAGATTGTATTCCCCTGTCCTACATTCGGCCTCTCCTCTCCTGACATGGCTGATAACAGATAGTAATAGATTGTATTCCCCTGTCCTACAGTCGGCCTCTCCCATCCTGACATGGCTGATAACAGATAGTAATAGATTGTATTCCCCTGTCCTACAGTCGGCCTCTCCTCTCCTGACATGGCTGATAACAGATAGTAATAGATTGTATTTTCCTGTCCTACAGTCGGCCTCTCCTCTCCTGACATGGCTGATAACAGATAGTAATAGATTGTATTCCCCTGTCCTACAGTCGGCCTCTCCTCTCCTGACATGGCTGATAACAGATAGTAATAGATTGTATTCCCCTGTCCTACAGTCGGCCCCTCCTGACATGGCTGATAACAGATAGTAATAGATTGTATTCCCCTGTCCTACAGTTGGCCCCTCCTGACATGGCTGATACCAGATAGTAATGGATTGTATTCCCCTGTCCTACAGTCGGCCTCTCCTCTCCTGACATGGCTGATAACAGATAGTAATAGATTGTATTTTCCTGTCCTACAGTCGGCCTCTCCTCTCCTGACATGGCTGATAACAGATAGTAATAGATTGTATTCCCCTCTCCTACAGTCGGCCTCTCCTGACATGGCTGATAACAGATAGTAATAGATTGTATTCCCCTGTCCTACAGCCGGCCTCTCCTCTCCTGACATGGCTGATAACAGATAGTAATAGATTGTATTCCCCTGTCCTACAGTCGGCCTCTCCTCTCCTGACATGGCTGATACCAGATAGTAATAGATTGTATTCCCCTCTCCTACAGTCGGCCTCTCCTGACATGGCTGATAACAGATAGTAATAGATTGTATTCCCCTGTCCTACAGTCGGCCTCTCCTCTCCTGACATGGCTGATAACAGATAGTAATAGATTGTATTCCCCTGTCCTACAGTCGGCCTCTCCCATCCTGACATGGCTGATAACAGATAGTAATAGATTGTATTCCCCTGTCCTACAGTCGGCCTCTCCTCTCCTGACATGGCTGATAACAGATAGTAATAGATTGTATTTTCCTGTCCTACAGTCGGCCTCTCCTCTCCTGACATGGCTGATAACAGATAGTAATAGATTGTATTCCCCTGTCCTACAGTCGGCCTCTCCTCTCCTGACATGGCTGATAACAGATAGTAATAGATTGTATTCCCCTGTCCTACAGTCGGCCCCTCCTGACATGGCTGATAACAGATAGTAATAGATTGTATTCCCCTGTCCTACAGTTGGCCCCTCCTGACATGGCTGATACCAGATAGTAATGGATTGTATTCCCCTCTCCTACAGTCGGCCTCTCCTGAGATGGCTGATAACAGATAGTAATAGATTGTATTCCCCTGTCCTACAGTCGGCCTCGCCTCTCCTGACATGGCTGATAACAGATAGTAATAGATTGTATTCTCCTGTCCTACAGTCGGCCTCTCCTGACATGGCTGAAAACAGATAGTAATAGATTGTATTCCCCTGTCCTACAGTCGGCCTCTCTTCTCCTGACATGGCTGATAACAGATAGTAATAGATTGTATTCCCCTCTCCTACAGTCGGCCTCTCCTGACATGGCTGATAACAGATAGTAATAGATTGTATTCCCCTGTCCTACAGTCGGCCTCTCCCCTCCTGACATGGCTGATAACAGATAGTAATAGATTGTATTCCCCTGTCCTACATTCGGCCTCTCCCCTCCTGACATGGCTGATAACAGATAGTAATAGATTGTATTCCCCTGTCCTACAGTCGGCCTCTACTGACATGGCTGATAACAGATAGTAATAGATTGTATTCCCCTGTCCTACAGTCGGCCTCTCCTCTCCTGACATGGCTGATTACAGATAGTAATAGATTGTATTCCCCTGTCCTACAGTCGGCCTCTCCTCTCCTGACATGGCTGATAACAGATAGTAATAGATTGTATTCCCCTGTCCTACATTCGGCCTCTCCCCTCCTGACATGGCTGATAACAGATAGTAATAGATTGTATTCCCCTGTCCTACAGTCGGCCTCTCCTCTCCTGACATGGCTGATAACAGATAGTAATAGATTGTATTCCCCTGTCCTACAGTCGGCCTCTCCTGACATGGCTGATAACAGATAGTAATAGATTGTATTCCCCTGTCCTACAGTCGGCCTCTCCTGACATGGCTGATAACAGATAGTAATAGATTGTATTCCCCTGTCCTACAGTCGGCCTCTCCCCTCCTGACATGGCTGATAACAGATAGTAATAGATTGTATTCCCCTGTCCTACATTCGGCCTCTCCCCTCCTGACATGGCTGATAACAGATAGTAATAGATTGTATTCCCCTGTCCTACAGTCACCCCCTGCTGACATGGCTGATAACAGATAGTAATAGATTGTATTCCCCTGTCCTACAGTCGGCCTCTCCCCTCCTGACATGGCTGATAACAGATAGTAATAGATTGTATTCCCCTGTCCTACATTCGGCCTCTCACCTCCTGACATGGCTGATAACAGATTGTAATAGATTGTATTCCCCTGTCCTACAGTCACCCCCTGCTGACATGGCTGATAACAGATAGTAATAGATTGTATTCCCCTGTCCTACAGTCGGCCTCTCCTCTCCTGACATGGCTGATTACAGATAGTAATAGATTGTATTCCCCTGTCCTACAGTCACCCCCTGCTGACATGGCTGATAACAGATAGTAATAGATTGTATTCCCCTGTCCTACAGTCGGCCTCTCCTCTCCTGACATGGCTGATAACAGATAGTAATAGATTGTATTCCCCTGTCCTACAGTCGGCCTCTCCTCTCCTGACATGGCTGATAACAGATAGTAATAGATTGTATTCCCCTGTCCTACAGTCGGCCTCTCCTCTCCTGACATGGCTGATAACAGATAGTAATAGATTGTATTCTCCTGTCCTACAGTCGGCCTCTCCTATCCTGACATGGCTGATACCAGATAGTAATAGATTGTATTCCCCTGTCCTACAGTCGGCCTCTCCTCTCCTGACATGGCTGATAACAGATAGTAATAGATTGTATT